>NC_041049.1:62146454-62216454 GCF_900634775.1 Gouania willdenowi | reverse complement strand
TGTACTTTTATTACTTATCTATTTTTCATTATTATTTTTTAAGATGGTTACCTCATTCAGATGTAGCCTACGTATATATTCATAACATGAACTGTGCACAATAATAAAATCATATTTATAAACTTGTTTGATATGCAGTAGGAACTACTTGCCGGTAACTAAAGCTCTTTTAAACAATAACTAGGAATAAATATTTGCTCCCTGGTAAAGATAGAAGCTCTAACAACTGGTTCAATTATAAACTTGGTGATATTACAGGCTGTGTAGCAGTGCAGGGCAGAATTTACTCTGTCTCCGGTAGCCTATGTTTCCGAAATGTTTCTGGGCTTTAGTATCTCCCTTTAGAAATAGCAATAACTTGTTTTTTTTGTGCGCGCTCACACTTAGATTCTGAGTAAAAGGCGTATGAAATTCTTCTTGTTGCCTTTAACCCTAGAACACTATCGCTAAAATGAGTAACACCATCACACTACCTGATATATTATACTGTATACCCAATAAAAAGTAATTATCGTTACAATGTATCGAAATATGACAATACTTGACAAATTAGAGTTGTGTTCTTTTATTTTCAACTCTGCCATACCTAACAAAAAATAAATAAATACCATGAGTATTAACCAAAATTATTGAAAAATTCAGAATGTAAGAGCAAAACATTCTTAGGAAAAAAAACGTGAAACTGGAAACGTGGTCTTTGATTTTACCCATTTCTGAGGTATTCAACCATCAATAGTGTTCCAGGGTTAAAATCAGGGTTGGGGTCAATTATAATTGTAATTGCGTAATTGATAATTAGTTACCGTTATGGCGTATTTATGATTGTAATTGTAATTGAGTTCAGATAATTGCCTTTGTTATTGTAATAACCATGGAAATTTTATAAAAAAACTGTCAATTAGAATTTGATTAAATGCAAAACAGTTAAAATATGTTTCATATCAAGTTTTTCCACTACCTGTCAGTGAATCTTCATCTTCACACCCATACAGGTGGTAAGAATTAAAATAATATTTTTTTTTTTATAGGGGCGATACAATTTTACGGAGTAACAATATACTAAAATGAGACAGTACACACATACAATCATCACAACACTATATGAATAAAAGTTAGTACAATTGTAATTATTTGAGAAACTAATTGTAATTGGCTTTGAGGGGAAAAATAAAAGTTCTAATTTATTTGTAACTGGAATTAATGCCAGTTACTGTAATCATAATTCAACTGTAGTTGAACATGGATAATTGAAAATGTGACTGTAATTGAAAATTGTAATTGAACCCAACCCTGGTTAAAAGCACCCTGAAAACAACATGTATGAAAAGCGTATAAAAAGGTGTAAATAGAAAATACAAAGCAGAAGAAAAGCACTCCTTTTAAGTTTTTATAGCATACATAGGCAACTGGTGGCCTGGGGGCCACATATGGCCCTCAGTCTAATTTTGTGCGGCCGTCAAAACAAATCCCCAAAAATTGTATTTCAATCAGTTGGAAAGAATATAAAGCTTAACATAATACACAAAATAACTCCCAAAACACACAAATTAACAGCGAAATGCACAGAATGCCAACAAAAATGCACAAAGCAACAACAATAAAAACACAAAAAAGAACATCAGACACACAAAAAAATTTCACAAAATAACATCTAAAATACCCAACACGACAAAAATACTAAAAAGAAATTTAAAAAATGCATATATTGACAATAACCAAAATGCAAATATAACACTCAAGAAATAACAAAAACACTTATAATGACTCATAAAATACAGAAAAACACACAAACAAAAAAAATCCTAAAATAACACAAAATGTCAACAAAGACAGACACAACGACCATTTAAACAAACAAAATGACTATGAAAACACAAAAAATACAGAATAGCTCCAAACACTCAGAAACTGTTAACAAAATCACACAAAATGACAAAATAAATATGGAAAACAACAACAAAAAATACAGAAAGTCACCCCAAAAACACACAAGTTGACAACATAAATGCAGAAAATAACAGAGAAATACACAAAATTACAAGAACACAAAAAATAACAAAAACACCCAAAATGACTAAAAAGTGACAAAACCATTTCCCCCTGTATTAATGCTCTGATTGGTCATTATTCTAAATGCTAACATGAATGTTGATAATGTGACCCTCGGATCAGATACAATCACATGTTTGTGATAGAGTCAACCATCCCTGTCTCATGGTCTCTGCTCTGGCAGTGTAAGGACGTGCCTTCAGGAGAAGAGCAGGACTTTCTGCAGCGTTCTCCTCAGTGGAACCTTCTCCTCAGGTTTGATGTCAGGGATCATGTCAGCGCTCCTCTCTGCGCTCAGATGGATGGAGGGCCTCATCATGTCCTTACATCTCTGTAGCCCAGCCTGAGTGATGTTCCTGCAGAAGTCCACTGTCACCACCTCCAGTTTGCTCCCATGGTCCACCACGCCCTGCAGGCATCGGTCAGTGATGCGGACACAGTTCTCCAGGTGAAGGCGACGTAGATTAGTGCAGCGTTGCAGCACTGAGATCACATCCTGGTCCATGATGTGTCCACAGCCAGAGAGGCTGAGGGAGAGCAAGTTGGGACACCTGTGGTACAGACAGCACACAAACACGTTTACACATGTATAACCTGCTCTGTGTGCAGCAGTGCACACTTTAGTATTCTAGGATTAGTTTATTTAGACAGGGACGCGTCTTAAATAAACTGAGTCGCTTTGACGTGTGCTTATTTATTTTAAACTGTTGTGTGACAAAAGGAAACGGATGGCAGGGCTTGATCTGAACCAAAGAGCTAAACAACAGCACTAAGATACAAGAATGACATAAAGCTAAAGATAATGAAAGTTTCATCCCAAAGCCAAACCATTCTTTCTTTACTCACAGTCCCAAAGGTGTGTAAAGTGTGTTTCTATACATTATCAGAGACCATGTAGAAGCTGTTATTAAGTCAGTGATTCTCAACATGTGGTTTTTTAGTCTTCATTTAATTATTATTCCCCCAGAAAACTTTTTTAACTTTTTAACCCCTTTTTACCTATTTCCTTTGTCCCATTTTTGCCCCTTTTCAAAAATTTCAGACCCTTTTTGTCAGACTTTCGCAACCTTTTGTCATTAAATATCAATTCTTCAATTTGTTCTTTTTGATACTTTTATCCAATTTTTGTCCTTTCTTTAATATTTTGTTGGTCACCTTTCATCCAAATAAGCAAACTTTTGCCCAATGAATATCACTTCTTTACTTTTTCCACTACATTTATGCCTTTTTTTGTTTCACATTTTTACCCTTTTCACTATTGTTTGCCTTTTTTGGCCACTCTTGACTGCTTTTGGCTAAAATTACTATTTATTTATTATTATTTACCTTTTCTGTTTATTGTACTTTACTGTGAAGCACTTTGTGACTATTGTCTATTGACTTCTTACTTTTGCCAATAAATACCCCTTTCTTCTTTTTCTTTTTGTCCTTTTTGACAAAAATTTGGCCACTTTTCATCCCAATGAGCAAACTTTTACCCAATAAATTCCACTTGTTTTCTTTTCCCTTCATTTTTCAACTTCCTTTGTCCCATTTTTGCCCCTTTTCAAAAAGTTCTGAAACTTTTTTCAGACTTTAGCTTCCTTTTGCCAATAAATATTGATTCCTGTTCTTTTTTATACTTTTATCCATTTTTTGTCCTTTCTTTATTTTTATTTTCATTCCAACGAGCAAAATTTTGCCCAATAAATATCATTTGTTTCCTTTCCCCCGTAAAATTTGCCTCTTTTTGTTAAACATTTTTGCCCCTTTTTCACTATTATTTGCCACACTTTGCTCATTAAAGCTACCATTTCCCATTACATACCACCTGGTTCCGCTTTATTTGCCCATTTTTTGACCACTCGTGACTACTTATAGCCACTTTTCACTCTTATCTTGCCACTTTTTGCCACTTTTGGACCATTTTTGGCCACCGTTTACCATATCTGCCTCCACTCACTCGTCAGAAAAAACAAAAAACGTAGTAGCGGACTGGACCGGCCCACTTAGGGTCAACGGCCCACTGGAACGATGCCTGGTATGCCAGATGCCCAGTCCACCCCTTGTTTGTATCCCATGAAAGGCTAGTTATGGTGACATGAGGAATGAGAACATCTGATTGGTCGCTGCATGACCACAATAAAGTTTTTGTGTCTTTCATAGAGAAACACACATGAAATCAATGGTCAAGTGTTGCAGTTGTAGTAAAACTGGACTTGCTGCACATGTTGGAGCAGTATGCAGAGTGCAGTATGCAGAGTGCAGTATGCAGTATGCAGTATGCAGAGTGCAGTATGCAGAGTGCAGTATGCAGTATGCAGAGTGCAGTATGCAGAGTGCAGTATGCAGTATGCAGTATGCAGAGTGCACTGCCACCACAAAGCTGGCAACAGACTACGGATGTCATTCATGTTCACTGAAGATTACATAAAGACTTACATAATCTTACCATTTTACCACATGTGAGCCCAACCTATCCCTAATGTGCTGCCCTAGTAACCTCTGAGCATGGCAGCAGCCCGGCTCATCCATGTGAAGCTTCATCAGACGCATGCGATTGCACCGTATCGACAATGACAAGCTCAGGCGGGGAGGACAGTGACACTTTATGGATTCAACGACTCTATATTAACAAAGAGTCTCAGCCTGCACATAATAACACAGTGCAGAGGGAATACAGCTTCTATTCTCCAATTCAGTGTTTCTCAAATGGGGGGTACGTGTACCCCTAGGGGTACAGGATGACACTACAGGGGGTACTTGAGTGAAAGAGAGTGGAAGATTAACAAAAAAAGTGTCAGTCTTGGTCCCACCTCAGGCGTCGTGACATGACTGGAAATGATCAAAAAAAAAACTATAGAAATAACAGGAGCCACTAAATCTGTGTTTTTCAACCCGGGGGTCGGGACTTCATGTGGGGTCACCTGGAGTTTAAATGGTGTTGCCTGAAATTTCAGAAAAATTAAAGATATTACATTTTTTTTTTTAATTATTATTATTATAGTTTAAAAAAATAAAAATAAAAACACAATCTTAAACAACTGTATTTCTATACTTTCACTTTGTGAATAGTTTAACTAAAATGTAGTAAATAAAAAAAAATCTTGGCTCAAACATGAAATAATGTCTTTGGGGTCGCCAGAAATCAAAATGGGGTCACGATCCAAAAAAAGGTTGAGAACCACTGCATTAAATACTGTTTAATTCCACTTATTTACAAAATGAGATTATTTAAAATGTGTGTTATCACTTGTTCATTCCATCATTATGATCTATAGATGTTTTTCAAATCGTTTTATCTACAAAATGTTGCAGTTGCATGTATGAAGCTTGAGAACCACTGCTTTTCCACATAAAAGGATGCATTCATGCATACAGTACGTAACTAACTACATTTATCATATTGTATAGCGTTTTTTGTATAATCTCTGCAATTTCAGATCTGTTTTAATGTTTCCAACTTTCATTTACTGCTGGATATAATTTTCTTATTGATAAACAGAAAAAGTGATCTAAAATGCATAGATTAAAAGGACTTGAAAAAAGGAAAATGGTAAATATTAGAACAAAAAAACAACAACATAATATAATATAAACAATAATTTAGTTTCCGTACTTAGTTTATACAGATTACAATACATACATACATTATATAATGTAATCTGCTTTGCTGAAATAATTGTTAACAAAATATAGTTAATTTTTCAGTATCTTGTTTTTCTTTTTTTTTGTTTTGTTTTTTTACATACAAAACAGTTGTTTTCTGCACAAGTGTACTCCTAAACCAAAAACAGTTTTAATGCAGATAACTGATAAAAAAAGTTTTTTAAAAAAATAATAAAGTGTTCAATAAGGCCATGAATGAGTAACTTCTGTCCTCTCTGTATTCTACAGGTTCCTTTCCAAACCCAACCTGGCAACACAGCGTCTACAGTGGTTCACGCTCCTTTCTTTAATTCTCTGGTCTTTTTTTTTTAAATATACAGTCCCGTCTTATTTCCCTGTAAAGGAAATTTACTTTTTTATTTGTATTCAGGCCCATTATTTCTTCATGATATGCAACTAGATAGAGTAGAAAATAGGGATTGTCTTAAAAGGAGGAAAAATGAGCATCTATGGCCCCCCTAGCTTCACGCCACCACATTAGCATTTGAGACATGATGCAGTTCACATGAAAATCAGCCGCTTAAGGGCCAGTCTGGTCTTTGCTGTGCACATGCAAAACACCACAATGCAAGCCTGTAATCATCTCCTCTAATAACACGTTTGGTTTCCCCAGCACCTATTTTAAATCATCCATTAAACTCTGAAAACACCAAACTGGGATCACATTTAGTGTTTGTCTACTTTAGCTTTCTAAGTGAAAGGGTTTCTTTAAAAAAAATATATATATATATTTTGAAAGGTTTTCTGCCTTCAGAATTAGTATCTTCAAAAAAATTCCACAGATGTGCTCGTTCTAATTCCAGTGGACAGACCAGTTTGGTGTAAAGTTAATCTCTTCAGAAATGTTTAACCATAAAATCTGATGCCAAAGCTCAGAGTTCCACCCACTGTGCAGCCCACACATCCAGTATGTTCATAAACCATAACCATAACCATAACCAAACCAAACAGGATGATTAACTGTCTCTAACTGGCATGTGAGGAAAATAACATGCTACACAACATGCTATTATTAACAGTTTCATATCCACGATGAACTAAAGCAGTGGTTCTCAAACTAGCTCTAACTTTTGAATCCATGCGTTGTTGTTGTTGTTGTTGTTGTTGTTGTTGTTGTTGTTGTTGTTGTTGTTGTTGTTGTTGTTGTTGTTGTTGTTGTTGTTGTTGTTGTTGTTGGTGGTGGTGGTGGTGGTGGTGGTGGTGGTGGTGGTATCCTCTGTCAGTGTGTATGTTTTTGGTGTAGTTTCTTATTTTGTTTATTTATTTATTATTATTAATTAATTGTTTTTAAATTTTTTGGTGTCGTTTCTTATGTAATTTTGTATATTTCTCTGTTTTTTTGTGTGTTTTTGTGATCTTGTGTAAGTCTCTCTCATTTTAGTGTGTTTTTGTTGTCATTTTGTGTATTTTTTTGTTGTTTGTCCTTCTTTTTAATATTCAGTATATTTTTCTTTTAATTTGAGTGTTTTTGTTGTCGTTTTGTTTGTTGCTGGTAATAGTAAGTTTTTTTTTTCTCTTGGTGTGTGTGTTTTTGTTGTCATTTTGTGTATTTTGCTGTCGTTTGTCCATTTTTTTTTATCATTCAAAACATTTTTCTTTTAATTTGTGTGTTTGTTGTTGTTTTGTGTGTTGCTGGTAATATTTAGTATGATTATCATTTTTAACTTTAATAAACATTCTAAAACCCCATCTTTTTATGCTTTTATTTGTTAATTTCCCCCTCTCTCTCTCTCTCTCTCTCTCTTTCTCAAGTACTCCCTGTGGTGCCATCGCGTCCACGTACCCCCATTTGAGAAACACTGAACTAAAGGTTAGACGCGAGCGTGGCTTCTGAGTTTGCAATGGTTTCTGGTCCAGGAAGAGGCAGGCGGAGACACATGCACATGTTCGTTCCTCTGACAGCCACAAAGAGCCAATTGTAGGCTCCACCTGCCCCTGCGTAAATGTGCAGCATGCAGCTGACTGGGAGGGTCCACACACTCCACTGCCAAATCACTCTTTATCACCAGCACAGCTTCCCTCTGTCTCCTCCCACTTTGTCACGTGCACTCACTTCTCTCTCCCCCTTATACAATTTGGGAGGGTCAATCTGTATGCAATGAGCATGCCTGGAGGGCAACAGCAGACAAGCCCCAGACAAAGTGGGTGGTTCTAGTTTTGGCTCATCTTACAGTCCACCCCCCCCCCCCCCCCCCCCCCCCCCCCACACACACACACACACCCACACACACTGTCTAATGTCTCACATTTCACAATGCAAGAAAACCTTCACAGGGTTGTACACTAACAGCTGTTAGCATCATATCCATATGCAGGCCAAGCTCCCTCACATCAACCGTTGCTGCTGCTGGTGAAATTACCCAGGGATCCTATTACGACCCTGGTTCAGAAAAACCCTAATAGAGCCACTTTTCAGTAGCGTATCAAACCTCACTGTCATGTCATTTATTAGGTACAGTTTGATGTGTGACCACAGTATTTTTTCAGTGGTGGAATGAAGCCCTCTCCCTCTGTTTTTAATGATTTTACTGCACGCTGCCTGCAGCTAAACCTCCCAAAGAAGAGAAACAATCGTCACCTGTAATGGGTGTGAGCCATTCCTGGAAACTTCAAGATCATCCAATTAAAATGTGCACTTTTAAAGACAACAGTTTCAACCTGAGCAGGTTGTGTAACATTAAAACAGTCCCAACCTGTGATTGTGTAATCAGATTACTCTGTGTTTCTCCTTTTATCTGCACAGGTTAAAACAGCTTTTCCTGTTTCTCCAGCTGGAACTGAAACTTCCCCTGTTCATTTGGAGAATTTAGATTTTTTTTTTTTTCCAAGAACTAAAGGAGAGATTATTACAAGAAATCCAAGCTCTATGCTATAAAAGAATGAATGTTTTTATACATGAGACTTTCTAAAAACATCAACAACCAGTATCCTTATATTCATTAGTCTTTTGACTTTTTTATTTATTTTTCTCTCTCTCTCCCATGTGCACTATGTAAATTCAACTTAGGTTATATTTATTAATATATCTTTTTGTTGAGTATAATTCTGTTCTTTAGTTGTTTTGCACCTTTACTTATACTGTCTTGGCTGATTTGTTGTTGTTTGTAAAACATTTTTAATCTGACTCTGCAAAGGAATTCTATTGTACCTGTTCTTTTTAATGTGTATCTACATACATTATTATTATTATTATTATTATTATTATTATTATTATTATTATTATTATTATTATTATTTATTTTCATTGAATTCTCTTTTTTTCTTTTTTTTCCCTTTCTTCTCTCAATTTTGTTTTGTATATGTATATATATACTGTATGTATCATGTGTACATATATATATTTTTTATATTATTCCTTTCCCCCACATATTTGGCTATCATTAACTTGTTACTGTCTCCTCTCCTCACCCTCTAATAGCACAATACCATTATTATAAGTGTTATTATATCACTCACACACACACACACACAGACGCGCACACACACACACGCACACACATACACACTTACTGTATTATAATGTATAAGATTTATAAATATCATCTATGGTCTAAGGTATTTTCTCTGTCTTTGTGTTGTATGTGGTAAACAATAAAATAAAATAATTTAAAAAAAACTAAAATAACGTGTACATATGGCAATAAATTTTATTCCATTCTATTCTATTCTAATGAGACTGTGAATAGAAGTCTAAATAAATGTAAAAAATAAATAACCTGAGATTTTTTTTTTTTTACTCACGAGTGTTTTAACGCTGAAAAAAATCACAAATGTAATTCTGTGTGAGAATTTTTGGCCAATTTGCGAGGAAAGGCAGATTAAATAGATTGAAACTAAAGACCTGGAGATAAGAATGGAGTTAATGAGCAGTGGAGGAAAGAAAAAGATCTAAACTTGCACCTTCCGGTATTTTCCATGACTAGAATGAAAACTATATCAAATGTTAAACAACTAGTACCAAAGGCTGCAAGAGAGAAGATTAAAAAAAGACCATATGATCTGCTTGGAAAGTTAATTAAGGACTTTTTGTCCTGAGTTGCTGTCTGCTGATTGGTCAGAGACGTCACATGGTTTGATAACGTGAACACGTACAGTCAATTATCTGCTACAGTGACTGCTCTACTTCAAATCAGATTAAATTACAATGTGGTGCATTTTTCCACACACTGATGAGGAAATGAGTGTTTCCTTTAATCCAGTGCTTCTCAAACCTCTTCCCCCCCTTTGTCCGACTACAAAGAAAACGATTTAAAAACATCTATAGATCATAATGATAGAATGAACGAGTGATAACACACATTTTAAAGAATCTCATTTTGTGAATAAGTGGAAAGAAACAGTATTTAGTGCAGTGGTTCCAACCCTTTTTTGGATCGTGACCCCATTTTGATATCTAGAACTGATATACATTTTTTACTCTATGATTAGTTTGTATTTTTAACTGCATTTTAGTTCAACTAGATTCATATTTCACAAAGTTAAAGTATAGAAATACAGTTATTTAAGATTGTGTTGTTATATTTGAATTTTTCTGAAATTTCAGGCGACCCCACATGGGGTCCTGACCCCAAGGTCGAAAAACACAGATTTAGTGGCTCCTTTATAGATTTATGTCTATGGTTTTCATCATTTCCAGTCATCTCACGCCTGGGGTGGGACCAAGACTGACACTTTATTTGTTCATTTTCCACTCTCTAGGGGTACACGTACCCCCATTTGAGAAAAACTGCTGTAATCAGCACAAACCCAGCAAAGCAGAGGATTACCACACGAACTCACATGTGGCAGACATGAGTCAGGAAATTGCTGACCAAGCTCTCATGTTTGCTACAGATGTCCTTCTGAAACGAGCTCTTCAACCAGTCCTCGACGTTGCACACCTGCAGAACCCTGCTGGAGTGCCAGCAGACAGTCAAGTACCGCAGAAACGCCCCCAACACAAAGTTGTCCTTTTTCAGCTGGCAGGGCGAGCTGAAGATGAGGAGGCTCCACAGGCACGGGTCCAGGAAGGCCTCACGCATCCGATGACACGTATGAGACAAACTCCTGCGGCTGTCCTTGTCCAGGAAGGAGAAAAGGTGGAGGAGGCACTCCTGGTTGAGCTGAGTGAGATGCATGGTGAGGTGTCCTCAGGCCTGTCCCTGGAGCAGCAGCAGCAGCAGCAGCAGCAGGCATCCTGGTAGAATGCAACAATGAGCCCTGCAGCCTGTATTGTGTGTCCTAGATACATGATGCCCTCCCAGGCACACGCACGCTGAAGGCCTGGACATATAAGGCTGGAGAATGCAGGCTATTTTAGGAAGACAACTGCAGCACGGTCAAAGATGGAAGTGTGAGAGCCATACGCTGCCTTTCAATCTTCCATCTGTCATGGCTGTCAACAGGCAGCCGGCACTACACCGGCCCAGATGTTTACACTGGCCTGGCCTACTTCTCAGATAGAGATACACAGTGACAGGCATTGGAGATGGGTTTGTTTTTTGCTAAGTGATGGACAGCGGTGGTTTGGCATACCGGGCATCGTCCCGGTGGGTTATGTTGTTTTTTTTTTTTACGAGTGAGTGGAGGCAGACATGGTAACAGATGGGTTACCAAAGTACCAGAAGGCCAAAAGTAGCAAAAACGTGGCACGAAAAGAGTGAAAAGTGACTAAAATGGGGCAAAAGCAGTCAAGAGTGACCAAAAAATAAAATGTGCCAATAAAGAGGAATCAGGTGGTATGTAACGGCAAAGAGTGGCAAACATTGGTGAAAAAAGGGCAAAAATGTGAAGCGAAAAGGAAACAAGTGATATTTATTGGGCAAAAGTTAGCTTATCAAGACCAAAAGTGGGCAAAAAAGATGAAAGAGAACAAAAATTTCATAAAAGTGTCAAAAAGAAGTTGCAAAAATTGACAAAAAATAGGAAAAAAAAGTGATATTTGTCAAAAGGAAGCTAAAGTCTGAAAAAAGGGGCAACAATGGGACAAAGGAGTTGCAAAATGGCCAAAGGAAAAAGGTAAAGAGGGGTTAAAAAGTTTCCCTCCTTTAAGGTTTTCTGGGGGAACAATAATTAATATTAGGACATAAATAGCCACATGTTGAGCATCACTGACTTAATAACAGCGTCTACAGTAGGTGTCTGATAATGTAGTGGGCTGGTCTGGACACAAAATGTATTTTTTTGTCCCAGTCCCTGGTTATGGATATAACTAGTTTCTCGAAGGTGGACAATAACTTTATTATTTTCATCATCAAAATCCAGCTGTTAGCCCATTGAGCAGATGTTCTAATGAAAGCACCAATCAGCATCAGGGATGGACAATGAGTCCAGTGATGATTACTGATCTTTTTCCCATAAGATTCTAATATTTCTGAATGTTTTAACTTTGTACGCACATTTTAATCAGGTTGGTGTTTATTGAGATTATGAGCCTCCACAGAACAGTGTTCATGCATAAAGTTACTGTATTTATATATTTACACAGGTATAGTCATGGTAGACAAGGATAGGACCAGCTTCTCCCAGAGGTTTAAAACCTGCTGAAAATATTCTGTGTAATTATTTTCTGTCTTCCGTTATGTTTTTTTTTAAAAAAAAAAAAAACAACTTTTTAATATATTGCACCCACTAACAAGTTACGCTAACATTTGTAACATTAGGTCATCCAATACTCCATTATTCTCTAGATACTTTATTAATATTACGTAGATTTTTGGTGGGTTAACTTGTCCTCCACACTTAGTTCGATTGTTCCAACGGGTACCCCAGCATACAGAACACTAATAATAATTGGGCAAAAAAAATACAAAAATTACCCTTTCAAACCTATTGGAACAGTGACATAATCCCACACAAATATTAGACGTCTAGTTATTTTTTAGACCTAATTTCATAGATTTTGTCTATTTTTAGACGGAATCTAGACGTTGCGATATCTATTTATAAGTCTAGTCTAAAGAACTTTCATTTCTATACCCCTGGTAGACCAATTTTAGACTAAACGTCTAAGGAACATTTAGATGTATATATATATAATAGACCTAAAAATGCTCGATAGGATACTGATACTGAGGGGTTATACTGACTCCGAGGGGAAATATCAAGCACAATACCGCTGCCTGTGACATCAAAGGAATGCTTCCTCACTTGCACATTCTTTTGTAAATACAGTTGTATTTTTTTCTATAAGTTCTCCACAAGTGTTGTAAAGTTTGACTAAAGATGATTAAATCTAAAATGATCCTGTATATTAAAAAAAAAACTGTAGAAGTCCTTGTTGTGTATTAGTCATACAGTATAAAGCACTTTGTGTTCCAGCGCATTAGCAACTAGTGGAATATTACATTTGACCAGTTTGTGCCAAGAGCACATTGTAAACTGGATGATGCATTAGTTGGAATCTTTCTTCATGATTCATAAGCATGGCACTACATGTACTTCCTGCATCAGGAACACAAACATGTGATCTGCAGTCGACTGAAGGCAGTTTGAGGAATGATGAATGTCTTTTGATAAGGGTTGTTTCAGGTTAAGGGTAAACCTTAGACAGATTAACATCAAACACGTTTACAGGCCAAACCGCTTTCTGTGAGTTATAGCCAAACGTACCATATTTTAATTTGTGGAACATTGTACGCTATGACTCAGGGTGTGTTTGTTCAATTTAGAGCAAAAAAACCAGATGTGAAAGTAACAGATTACAAGAACTCATATTACTGTAATTGAGCTACATTTATGGGTACTTGTACTTTTTTGAGTGTATTTCTAAATCAGTAATTGTGCTTGTACTTAAGTACGTTTTAAAATGGATTAATTGGTGTTATTTTATTTTGAAAAAGAATTGTACATTTTGACAAACATTTTATTTTATACAGATGCCTTTGAGGAAAATAAATTAAGTTCCAAGATTTCACCTCTTCCTTTTTAAGTTTATACATGAGATGTTTTCTTGATGCAAGGGAACCGCACCAAGATTTATTACCAAAAATAAACGTGGGGGTTGAACGTAACTTGTAACTTTTACTTTGAGTAATATTTAATTAAGCTACTTTTTTTTTTCTTGTATTTGAGTATTTTATGTATTACTTACGTACTTCAGTATATACGATTAATGAAAAAAAAATATTAATATGACAACCAAAATGCAACAAATTACCTGCAATACAAACAAAACGATAGAAGAGAAAAACCACTAAATGACAGACAAATATACAAAACAAAGACAAAGTATACACAAAATGACTCCAAAAACCCAACAAAACGACAACAAAAACACACGAAATGGCCCCAAATACACACAAAAGGAGAAACAAATATACAAAATTACAGAATAATGTACAAAATGACATAAAAAAGCTTTTTATACATGAGATGTTTAGGCAAGGCAAATTTATTTGTATAGCGCATTTCATACTCAAGGCAACTCAATGTGCTTTACATGATAAAACATTCAATTGTTAAAAATCAATAAGAACATTTAAAATCATCAGTAAAATCAATTAAAATCATCAGTAAAATCAATTAAAATCATCGGTAAAATCATCAACAAACACATGACATCAACATGACCAAAAATCTCTCTCTCAATCATATGCAGTAGAGAAAAAAAGTGCCTTTAACTTTGATTTAAAAATGTTCACATTGGATGTGAACTGTACGCAAGGAGACCGTACCAATATGTAGTAACTAGTAACTTTTACTTTGAGTTCTATTTAATTGAGCGCCTTTTTTTATTGTACTTGAGTATTTTATGTATGACTTACTTGTACCAAAATGCACCAAATTCCCTGCAACACAAACAAAATTATAGAAAAAAAACCCACTAAATGACACAAAAATACAAAATGACAGACAAAGATACAAAACAAAGACAAAATATACACAAAATGACTCCAAAAACACCACAAAACAACCACAAAAACACACTAAATGACCGCTAAAAACACACTAAATGACCCCTAAAAACACACTAAATGACCCCTAAAAACACACTAAATGACCCCTAAAAACACACAAAATGACCGCTAAAAATACACTAAATGACCCCTAAAAACACACTAAATGACCCCTAAAAACACACTAAATGACCCCTAAAAACACACTAAATGACTCCTAAAAACACACTAATTGACCCCTAAAAATACACTAAATGACCCCTAAAAACACACTAAATGATCCCTAAAAACACACTAAATGACCCCTAAAAACACACTAAATGATCCCTAAAAACACACTAAATGACCCCTAAAAACACACTAAATGATCCCTAAAAACACACTAAATGACCCCTAAAAACACACTAAATGACTTCTAAAAACACACCAAATTACCCCTAAAAACACACTAAATGACCCCAAACACACACAAAAGAAGAGATAAATATACAAAATGACAGAATAATGTACAAAATGAAATTAAAAAAAGCTGTTTATACATGAGATGTTCACTGTATGCAAGGGAACCTTACCAATATTTAGTAACTAGTAAATTTTACTTTGAGTTCTATTGAATTGAGCTACTCTTTACTTGTACATGATGAGTATTTGATGTATGACTTACTTGTACTTGTAATTGAGTTTAATTTCAATCAAGTAACAGTACTTCCACTTGAGTAGAATATACTGTATCAGTACTTTTTACATCTCTGCTCATATTTTAACTTGTGGAACCTTGTGAGCTATGACTCATGGAGTGTTTGCAGATCCCTGAGGTGGTAAAAAACCATAACGCTGATGTAATCACACTACAAGCTATGTCCTGTTCTTTTATCATCCCACCATCATAATAACAACAGGTTAGATATCAGTAAACTGTGAGGACATTACATTCAGATCTGTGACTCGCCCTAAACCAGACTCTACGCCAGACATAGGCAACTGGTGGCCCAGGGGCCACATGTGGCCCTCAATCTAATTTTGTGGGGCCCCTCAGAACAAATCCCCAAAAATTGTATTTCAAGAAGTTGGAAGGAATATAAAGCCCAACATTATACACAAAAAAAACTCCCAAAATGACAACGAAGACAGACAACAAGCAGTTAAACAAACAAAATGACCACAAAAACACAACAAACAACACATTATAGCTCCAGAAACACACAAACTGTCAACAAAATGACAAAAAATGACAGAAAAATATAGAAAGTGACCCCAAAATGCACAAATTGACCACAAAAATGGAGAAAATGACAGAAAAATACACAAAATCACAAAAAATAAAAACACACAAAATTACTAAAAACTGACAAAACAACAAAAACACAGGCACATGTGGCCCTCAGTCTAATTTTGTGCGGTCCACCAGAACAAATCCTTAAAAATGGTATTTCAAGAAGTTGGAAAGAACATAAAGATAAACATTATACAAAAAATACCTCCCAAAACACACAAATTGACGAACACAAACAAATCCTAAAAAACACAAAATAACAACAAAGACAGACACAACAACCAGTTAAACAAACAATAAACTACAAAAACACAACACACAACAGCACATTACAGAATAGTTCTACAGACACAAGAAAATGACAGAAAAATAGTGACCCTAAAAATGCACAAATTGACAAAATAAATGCAAATAAAATACGCAAAGCACAAAAAAAAAAAAACACACGACTCCAAAAACACACAAAATGACATAAAAACTGACAAAACAACATAACCATAAAGACAAAGTCCTAATGCTTGGATCGCTCATTATTCTAAATGCTGATATGAATGTTGATAAAGTGGCCCTCGCTGTGATAGTGTTGCCCATCCCTGCTCTACACTATAATGTGAGTTTATCACTGTCAACTAATCTGTGAAGTTTGGGGGGGTGGGTGGGGGACGGATGACCATTTGTTTCATTCATAGAGAAAGAGTAGCTAAGCCAACAGCCACCTGTGAGGCAGCAATGAAGAGCAGCTGTTCGTCTGCATACAGGAGTGTTTGTTCCTGCCACAGCAGTGACGCTGAGTGGATGGCACGTGTCCCACAGGGAGAGAGGAGGGGCTGTGTGTGTGTGTGTGTGTGTGTGTGTGCTGAGATGTCCAAAACACAAGAGGTTTTAGTGAAAGAAAATCACACTCTATGAAGACAAAACTGGGACAAATCGATGCTTGTTTACCACCAAAAGTCACGAGCATGACTTTGGAACGTTTGCACTCGACTCTCAACACAAACTGTCTCTCCTCTGTGAATTCAAACACCATGTGCTCTGTTTTATGCACACTCAGAAGGCTTATGTCAGAGCAGTGGTCACCAACATGGCGTCCGTGGGCACCAGGTAGCACGCATGGACCATGTGAGGGGCCCTCAGAAGCTCTAATCACCAATGAGCTCCATCTAAAATCTGATTTACTTTCCAGGATTCAAACTGACAAAGATAAATACATATAAGAGATATAGTTAGTACTGAGTAGAGTAAAAATAATGCTAATACAATTTTAGTATTAAATTAACCATCTTTAAATGTTTAATTTCACTGAAACACTTTGTCAAATGTTTTTAAATGTTGCAGGTCTGGTGTATGGTCAGTGGTATTTTTATATATATATATATATATGTGTGTGTGTGAGTGATATATTTTTAATAACACAAGGTGAAATTTTTAGAACATTTACTCTGATCTCCTGACATGGTTGGACTCAACTGCCAGTCTTCTTCAGAGGTGTCTGCTGATGGCTTTGATGTGAAAAACAGTAGTCTAAATAAATGAAACCTTAACATACTATTCAAAAAGAAGACAAAGGGAACCTGACGCAAAAGTCAGGGAAACGTCAAAGCGATCAGCAGATGCCTTTGAAGAAGACTGGCAGTTGACAGTCGAAACGTGTCAGGAGATCAAAGTAAATTTCTTGAAAAACAGTTGTAATAAATGAAACGTGAACATATTATTAAAAAAGACAAAATGAAATTGCTGGAATTATGTGGTACCATTAGTCTTCATTATAATCTTAGCCTCTAATTAAAGTGAAACGGTGAAAAAGTAGTATTTAAGAAGTGCTTTTCTCACTGGTAGCACTTATGACTATACAGTACCTATGAAGTAGCTCATTGTTTTGTAAAGGTTGGTGACCCCTGTATCAGAGGTTCCCAACATTTTTTGGATCGTGACCCCATTTTCATATCACAAATTTCTGGCAACCTCAAATAATTATCTTTTTTAAATTCAGTTTTTTTTAAATCACGTTTGTTATACTGTATTACAATTACATATTAGACAGGATTAATGCACAAAGTAACAAGACGCACCAGCTCAGATATTGTAATACTGCATTTTTTTTTTGTCTTTTTCTTCCTTTCTTTATACTGCATTTTATTTGATCTAGATTCATATTTGAATAGGTGAAAGTATAGAATACAGTTGCTTAATATTGTGTATTAATTTAAAAAAAAAAAAACAACTTAAAAATCAAATTTTTAGTCAGCAATTAGTAACACATTCCAGGTGACCCCACATCAGGTCATGACCCCTAGGTTGAAAAACACTGGTTCATATGCTCATTTTATTCCCTCTCTCTGAGCATTTACTGTAATTATTAAACCCTCTTATTCTTTGCTTCTTAGTTCAAGTCAATAATTAAAAAAAAGGTGTGTACCCAACATGTACCTTTGTTATTCTTACTGCAGGTAAATAAAGTGATGTGTTTGTTAAACTTGAGTGTTTGTACATTAACTTATATTAAACTTCTGACGAATCAACAGGTCAACACAATAAAACACAGACTCAGATTGAAAACTGTTGTATTCCGTCATGTTCACATTACTTGAATAAGATGTTTAACTTTAAATCCCACGTCTTTGATGGTGAGTCACAGTTCAGCACAAAACAGAACAAACTATTTGACAAGGATTACTTTGGAACAACAGTCCTGGAACTGAAGCCTCAGCATCACTCATCAAAAAAAACATCAGACACATGAAAAAAAAAAAAAAACCTAATCACTATACTCGATTACCTTTGGAATCTATTACAAATGTATCATTTTACCTAATAATATAGGTAATATAAACAGAAAAATATCTTGTTAAAATGTGGCAGTTGAATTTATTGTGAAAGTTAACTGGACTAATCAAGCATCGAGGTGAGGTAATTAATCAGTGTACTGTTCATTCTGTGGTTATTCAGTTTTATAAACAAATCAAAATAACAAATAAAGAGTGTGGTGATTTTATTTTACTGACTTAAAATCAAAACAGAAATATAAAAAAACCCAGCAAAAGCAGTATTTTGATGTTTTAAAATGTAAACTATTATGTAAACTTGTTCTATTTGTGAGATATTTGTATATTTAGGGGGAAATGAGAGCCAAACAGAAGATTTTTTTAATTGTATTATTAGTTTATTAGTGATGTGACTGATACGTTGCTCTTTTTTTTGTCTGCCCCCGTCTGTGGGTCCTCTCTGTGCGGTGGGCCTAAAACATGAAGCTCTAATCCTAGTTTCCCTTTAAATATCAAAATATCTCACAAACCTAACAAGATTTAATTTTAAAACAGAAAAACGCTGCTCGTCTGGTTATTGATTTTTCTGTTTAGGTTTTAAGCTAGTGAAACAAAACAACCACATTGTTAATTTTTTATTTAGATATGGTTTTAAAACAGAATAACCAAAGAACAAACAATATACAGATTTTAATGTCAAAACAAAGTGACGAGCTGGTGTTAAATATAACAAAGTTATGGTGTAACGAGGTTCGTGGCTCCTCCCACTGACGGTTGTTCATCCCCGTGTGCTTCATCCTGCTCTACTACAACATCGGTGCTGCTCGTCTCACCTGCTGCTGTGGCCACACATACTTCTTCTTGTGTTTTCTCACTGTGGATACCCACGTGTTCCTCAGCCACAGAGGTTAGCATACTGTCTGGACTCACTGCAACGTTATCCTGAGAACAAACATGTTCTGTGTCCACACTTTGTTTGCGTGTGGAGGTCTTGTCTGAGGTCACCTGACTAGTCCTCTCCACGTAGAAGAGGATGTAGGCCTTGGCTTTCCTCACGGCGTCCTCGCTGCTCAGCGTCACCGTGCTGTCATTGAAGTGGAACCAGCGACCCTCGTGGCTGCCGTACACGGTGTAGTGCCCCGATCCCACCCTGTGCCAACAGAGACACGTACATCACGTTCTGCAGGAAGCTGCTCGCAACAGTTCCTTTGTGTTTTGTGAAGCAACTCAACAACAAAGCATTGGTGCAACATTGCCCCCGAGAGGCCAAACCTGGGACTGCAGCACATGGATCATTCACTTCCCTAATGACATCGTCAATAACTGCTTCCTGTTAGTGTTCCACAATTAGTGGCTTTTAGTGGATAAAGGTTATTGATGGGACTTTTAGGGTTTCAATGGAAAACCGGTTTAAAAATAGTTCCAATGTACCAGGGTTGGGGTCAATTACACTTTTCAGTTACAATTACATTTTAAATTACCCATGTTCAATTACGATTACAGTGACCAGCATTTTTTCCAATTACAATTAAATTTCATTTTTATCATCAGAAAGTCAATTACAATTACGTTCTCAATAACTAAAGTTCAATTACAATTAATCAGATTTAAGGAGCCTGAAATAAACAACCTAATAAAATATAACCTTCCTCTGGTGTTAGTATTCTGTTAGCTTCTCTTGTGATAACAGGTCATAAATCAGCTGTAAAATACACTAAAAACAAATATCTATCATCTAATTTATTTTCTATTTATTGGTTACCATGTTAGACTTCCTAATCAATGAAAATATAGGTTTTAATATTTTTGGCGGGGACATCTGGGCCTTTTTTTGTGTCAGTATACCCCTAGATTTAAATTTTTTTGAAATGGTAAAATGCGGCAAAGCCATAATTGTAATTAATTATCAACTACGTGATTACAATTATAATTGACCCCAAGACGACAAATGTAGTTATTACTTGTAGATTTTAAACAATTGAATGTTTTATCATGTAAAGCACATTGAGTTGCCTTGAGTATGAAATGCGCTATACAAATAAATTTGCCTTGCCTTGCCTTAAATACTGCTGCACGTGATAACATTTTAGCATTAAATTATCATCTTTAAATGTTTATTTTCACTACAACACTTGTGGCAATTGTTTTTAAGTGTTGCAGATCTGGTGTATGATCAGTGGTATGTTATAAATAATATAAGACAGTGTTAACCAAACTTTATTGCCCCAAGTACCCCTTAGACTTATATTCTTATTACAAGTAGCCCATAGCTCATGTTATACATTATTTATTTGTGTCTGCAGGCTCATCTAAACTCTGTCCTGTGTCTCGTCCAACATTAACCTTGAATTTAGGCCTTTTTATTCATTTATTTCTGATGTTTTGCTCGTTTTAAAATTTGAACTTCACACTTTGGTGTATTTTAAAGAGTTTGTGCCATTAATTATTATTGATGGAGGAGAAAAAAGTCTGTGTGCAGCATGTAAAAAATAGATAAATGAATAAATCTATAACGTTAAAAAAATAGACTAACAAATGTTTCTGTGTACCTCCTGAGAGGTGTTCAAGTAGCCCTAGTTTGGGAACCACTGATATATTTTTTAAAAAGCAAGGTGGATTTTCATAAAATATCACAATCGTTGCATTTTACAACTGTTACATGTTGTAAGATTAGTTAATAGTCATTTGTTAGATGATCATTTTCTATGAATTGTAATTAAAATGAAACAATTGCATAAATTAGGAGAAATAAAGTGTTGCATGTTGAAACTTATAAATGTTCTATTTTTTTTAAGTTACTGCTATAGCATTCCTTATTACCTTATCCTCTAATTAAAGCGAAACTGTGAACATTTAGTATTTACGGAGTGCTTTTCTAATGGCAGCCCTTCGGACTATACTGTACATATGAAGTAACAGTTTCAAAAAAGTTTGTGATCCCAGATCGAAATTGTCAATTGCATTTTTTTTTGTTTATTTGTATGTACTTTTGATGTCCTGTTGTGGACTGTATGTGTAAACCGTGCAACTTGGTGACAAATGACTTTCCCCATTGCGGATTGATTAATAAAGTTTCTCTAATCTCTAAATGCATCAACTCTATTAATTGTGTTCAAATCATGTGAAGGTTAATTGATTTATTCATATCTACTTACCCTGATCCATGATGCACCACAACAGCAACAAGATCATACAAGCAGCTCCCTGGTAATGACTTCTCAGGCTGCAAATATAAAGAGAACACAAAAGGTTTGTTTGTAAAAGACGTGCGAAACGTTTATTCTAAGTGGGCCACAGTAAGTAATATATTAACAACTAAGTGCAAATACACAAAAAACAATCCCACTACAACAGTAAACAGATGCTCTATACACAAGTGTGTGTGTGTGTGGCCTTGGCATCATACACACACATAAATACGAGTGTGGACATCCCAGATGGTCAGCAGGAGAGTTTCACACCCACTGATCCACTCATATGAATAATACATGATACAGATGCTCCTGCAGAAACTCAGGTCTGCTCACTTCTCTTAATAATTCATGCAGCATTCTCTTTGTCGTCTTAAAGAAAATCGAACATACATTACTCACAATGAGTTAGAGATATTGTGAGGTTCTCAGTGAGTCTCATATAAAAGGTGTTTGTTTCACTTCAGTGATTTTTGGGATAGGGAGGAAATTGTATTAGGGTGATAAACACACCTCATTTTGTGTTTTCCATGTAATGGTCTCACTGTGTACAGTGTTCCTTACATATTGGGGCCAATACCAAAAAATACAAAAAGACAACCCTTTTCAATGTGGCACCAAGTTCAACATTCTGGAGGTAGAAAAAGCTGGTATTGTCAGTAAGTCATTCCCAGTTCATCATTCAAGCAGCCATGAACACACGACGTCACTTAACGGATGAGCAGCGCCACGTGGCCATAGCGCGCCTTCAGGTCGGTGGTGGGCTGTGAACATGGTGTGTATCAAAGTGTCATCAGCAAACTTGCAGCAAGACACAGAACTACTGGCATTGTTCATGACAGACCCAGGAGTGATGGACTGCAATCACGACCAGTACCTAAGGACCTATGCACTCAGACAACGTTATGCTACTGAAACACAGCTGCAGGCCTGTTTACGAGAAGTGAACGGTACTCGGGTGTCCAGACAAATCATTTGCAACCGACTCCACCGCTTGGGCTTGAATGTCAGACGAACGTTGCAGGTGACTCCACTGACACCAAGACACCGCCGTGGCCATTGTCAGTGGGCACAAGACCATGTTCACTGATGAGTGTCGGGTCACCTTGCACAGAAATGATGGTTGTCAGCATTGCTGGAGAAGGCAAGGCAAGCGATGCGCCGAGATCAACATGGTCCCCAGAGTTTGCTTTGGTGGAGGAGGTGCAACAGTCTGGGCAGGCATCACCAGTCAGCGCAAAACACATTTGGTGATTGTCGATGGTTCACGTTCTCACCTCAGACATCATAGAACCCATCATCATCCTCCATCCACCAGCACACCCTCGACTTTCTGTTCATGGATCATCACCTTTACAATAAGTATTGACAAGGCCACTGTGAATGAGGCCCAAAGCCAAGGCAGGCTGACCTGATAATATTGTATCATGTTTTTCTGCAGTCAGTGCCTTCTCCTCGCCTTTCTCTCTCTTTTCTGTTTTAGGTGTCTTGAAGCTAGAGTTGACAGTTACTGATCTGTGGTTCACGGCTCAACTAGTCTGGGACACTGTTCTGATCCTGTTCACATTACACTCCCACCTTAATAAAGTCAACTCCTCCACACCCCTTCCATCCTGACTCCCCCTTCTCTGTTCCCTTACCTAGGTATAACAATGCCCTCTCTTTTCTTATCCTCCCTCTAATAAAATGTTTCTTACCCTTCCTTAGGGAGGGCTGGTGATGGTCACAATAATGCAGTTGAATACTTTTTCTTTATTTGCAATAACAAAACATGCAGAAGGGGAGCAGAGGAATGGCCTTGCTGAACTTTGAGAGTGAAAAATGGAAAAGAAAAGAATGAGAATTTTTATTTCTTCAAGTGGGGGCAAAGCAGAAAAAGTTTGGGAACCACTGATTTAGAGGGTTGGAGGAATTTCTTCCCCCATTAATAACAATATAATCTCTTTTTTTTTTATTGTGATTAAATTCGATCCAGATGAAACTCAGCGAGATAACTGAGGAACCAACCCGACATTACTGAGTCACATTTCATAAAGATCAGTCATTTACAAACTGAGATGAGAACTTCTGAAATGTTGCCAATGATGAGAGACTCATTATAAACAATATGTAGATGCAGATCCTCTCCAAAAGATTAATGGAATATTTCATGGCCTTTGGTTAAACTTTTGTCAAAGTACTTTGACGTAATCCTGTGAAATATTAACTCCTTGGCCGAGATAAAAAATAATTGTTAAATGAGAAAAACATGAAATCAAGCATAGAGCATACCACTACTGTTGCTGATTTAGGAGCACTAGAGGGACTAATATAAGAACATTTTACAAGTTAAAATCACAATAGCTCAGAACTTGTAAAAAAAAAAAAAAAGAGTCAAAACAGAGTCAGGAAATCCGCTTTTCCATCGAACAAAGGAAGAGCTACTGCAAAGACATATGTTCACTGTTTTTGACGTCACTACGATTCTAAAATATTCTTATGTTAGGGTTTCATTCATTCAGACAACTGTTCCTCAGGAAATCCACCTTGATCACCTGACGTGTTTCGACTGTCAACTGCCAGTCTTCATCAGAGGCTCATTGCTTTGATGTTTTCTTGACTTCCGTGTAATAATTGAATCTAAAAGAATCTGTTGGACTCGGTTTTAATGAAAGCATTTATAGTCTGCATGAATAAATACTTCCAGGGTAAGAGTCAAGGAAGAAGCACAGCTTTCTAACATCAACAGCAGTGGCTACCTATCTTTTTTTGTCCCGTGTACCCCCTTTGCATTTTTATCAAATCCTAAATACCCCCTTCACATCATGAGTACCCTCTCCATATTTTATTATGCTTTTTAATTTGTGGAACAAGGGGCTCTCCTAAACCCCTAAGTGTGTCTCCAACATTGGTTCTCTAAAGCTTCATCTACAATTTTAAAACAACGAGTGGAATTTTAAGTAGAATTTATCTAAAAAATAAAAAAACAATGCAATTTTTATGCGATTACAACAATAGTGAGTGTGAAGTCCAAACCATCCAAAAAAGAATTAAAAATATTTACTTTCTTATTTCCGCCTTTTGCTTCTCATCTTTTTTATAAAGTAAATAATTTTATTATGCTGGGCTGTCTAGTTGCGTGGGGCAGGGCCTTAAAAGGGCGGTGCACCATCAGGTCGGGTTGGATCAGCTGGAGACGCTGCGTAATGAGCAGAGGACATCACCTCAGAGCAGCAGGGCGCACAGCGCGAGCAGAGCCATCCAGCTGACACGAGAGTGCAGTGTATGAGAGAGGAGCAGAGACGCCACCGGTATGTTAATCATTGGTTAATGTGCGTTATGGATAAAATGCTCGGGGAAGGTATTTGTTTGACAGACAGGTCAGCGCGTGTTGGACAGGTGCACGTGCGCAATGCACTAAACTGCGCAGCAGATGGGATGGTCAAATCAGTGAGACGTCATCCTTTCTTATTAGAATAATTTGATTTGAGTAGTGTTTAAGTTAATAAAAGGACTATGTGGTTAAATAACTTAAGTAAAAATGATTAAAAGTAAGTCTTTAGTTAAAGATAAAGAAAAGTTCCAGGTGATGTCATAAGTTGAAAATTATTATAGTTTGTTTAAAGTGATTGATATTAATACTTAACACTTAGTGAAATGTGTATTTCCAGTTTAATTAATAAATTAAATAAATAAATAAATGCAATGCAATTTGAGAAAATGTAATGAGAATTCAAATATTTCATAGATCAAGTAAATTTCAAACTAAGGATTTATAATAACTATTTATAAATTAAGTACATTTTAGGTTTGATTTTTAGTTGTGTATTGCTTTATTAGGTGAGTATAATTTGAGCATACTGTTTAATATTACAAAAACATTTACTTTAAATCAGGAAAATGGATCAAGTTAACTAAAAATAACAGTGCTGGTAGACTTAGATTCTTTAATTTAATTGCAAATATAACATCTCAGCATGAGAAAATTGTTTATGCTTTGATTCTAACTTTCCCTCTTCTTCCTTTGTCCAGGTTAACAACCTGCTTAAACCTGCTTAACCAAGGAACAGTTAAAATAAACTGTCAACCAAGCACAGAGTTGTTCTCAGCGTCCTCTGTCTTCCTCTCTGGCCCTTCAAGTTGGGCAGTGGTGTTACAAACACATACAAACTTGACAGTTGTTAACCAACTAGCAGCTTGGGGAGGAGATGATCAAGGACCTCTAAAGACCAAAGAACTGCTGACGCGATAGAGAAGACTGTAAAACAGCTAAAGAGAGAAAGAACCCGTCTGAAGAGCAGCTTTACCAGGCAGGCCAACCGTATCTGGAAAAGATTGCGTAGAGTACATCAGCCCAAACTCTCTCTTGTTGGGACGAGCTAGTCCCCGCGGCGATCCCGGCAACTTCCAATTTGATGGTTATCCATATAAAAGAATCCAAGTTATTCAATCTGAGGTCAGCAAGTTTTGGAAGAATTGGTCATTGTTCATATAGTCTCCTATGTAAAATGTAGCTAATTATTGTGTCCTATTGTCAGAAGGTAGAAACATAAAACAATCCTGTTTCAATATATTACAAGAAAAGTTAGTATTTTATTGAGCAACAGTACTGTTAGTTTGTACTAAATTTGTCCAAAAAAAAAAATAGCCTAAAATGGAATTAGGTACATTTTCTGATTATTTTTAAATTAATTGTTAAATCTTTCCAAGTACCCCCTGTAATGTGCTCCGCTACCCCTAAGGCAGTCTGCAACCTGCGGCTCTGGAGCCTCATGTGGCTCTTTGAGCCTTTTGCAATGGCTCCCTGTAGCTTTACAAAAACAAATTAATCTAATGAATTGTTATTTTTTACAGAGGGTATTGATGATTAATGACATTAACTTCAAATAAAATGATGAAACAATTAGTTAACCTCAAAATAAATCACATTGTGCAATAACTCTGTCACCTTCCTACTTCAACTCCTGTAAACTCAGACCATCAATTTTCCTGTGGCTAACCTTAAGTTTTAAATCCCTGGTAAGATAACAAAAATTCTATGATAGAAGAAAATAGAGACTTCATTTGTGTGTGGAAAAAAATATTTAATTGCCAACATGCCAGCTTAATATGTATGCTTAATATGTTGCAAAAAATTAGGAATTACCATGTGTTGACTGACATGATCATGTGTTATCAAATTCAAGTTATTTTTTGTAGCCCTTCAAAAAATGATTAAATATTATTTTAACTGTATAGAATTTCATACACTGTATTGTCTTCATTGAGAAGCATTTTTTTGGCTCAGGAAGGACTTTAATTGAGGTGAGATTAGGCAAAATGGCTCCTTTGAGAGTGAAGATTGAAAACCCCTGGTCTAAGGGTATATAGGGCCTATATAAAATCAATTTTTATTGTTTTTAAAATTTTGTTTTATTTTTTTCCAAATTCCTTTTTTTTCCACATTCTTTTTTTTCTTTTAGAAATATGAATACATTTTTTCAGACAATATTACTTTTTAGCTCCTGTGAGGAAAGAAAATAAATCCTAAAAAAAAAAAAAAAAACTATAATTAAACAAAAATGTATGCCAAAAATAAAAATTTCATTTAAAATAACGAGGAAGCTACAATAAAAAGGTATATATAAGTTGTACTGACATGGATTATTCTGACTGCTCCTTTTTAATTATGTATATGTCATATAAATATGTATGAGAGCTGCATTAATGTCACCCAATGTCCCCTCAGGGATCAATGGTTTACTGAATCTGAGCAGGTTTATTGTTTAAGTTTTGATCAACTTCATTTAATTTAAATGATGCTGATGACATCATGCCTGACCACAAGGATTAGACAAAAACAAATGGAGGCAAGGATGCATCAGGTATTTCACCACTAGGAGCCAGAATATTTTACAGTATTAGAAACGATGTTTAAGACTCTACAAACCCTGGCATCAGTGGTCTCTTCCACAACAACAGCCAACTTTATCTACAGGTTTTCTGCAGCAGTGATGAGATGTTGTTCAAACACTTTGAGAAGGTGAAGATGATGTAGAATGCTCACGTTTTCATAGAGCGCCTCAGCGCTCGACAAGAAACTAAAGGAGTTTCACAGACACATTAAAGTTAAGCGGGAACTAATTGGCTCCGTATTTTGGAGTGAGTGATGAGTTGCGTAGTTTTCTTTGGCAGTTTAGACGATGTTTCGTGTGGTTTAGACTTTAGGATGGTGTTTGAAGCGGCCGCGATGGGAGGGGGGCGAGAAGTGCACCTAACTCATTCACTGCCAGCCATTTTCAGAGCAGCTAACCCCATATTGCCAGGCGTTTTAGATCTTTCAAGATCCATAGAATATTTTGTACTATGACAATCTGAAACCAGATTCTGAAAGATTAGACTCTCTACTTTCCTCAGAATATAATTTTTTTGTTGATAGGGTGTTTTCGTTCTTCCGTAATCAGTAGTTGAATAGAGGCAAGTTTCACACAAATCGCCAGTTTGTGACAAAAAGCTGAGAAAAACTTATTAGTGACTTTGAAGCTAATTTTTATTGCTTTAGGGACACCACAACATTGGTTTCCTTCTATAAACCTACAAAAACAACATTGAGACCGGGCTTTTGATGGCAAAATTGTTATTATTTTGCTATCTGGGTCAGAGTTGTATGGTTTTCTTACTGTATTTTGGCCTTCCTCCAAGTCTCCCCCCCATCATTCTCCACACAAGCAACTTCCTCCTCCTCCTGGACATGCCGAGTCTCACCACTTGCCCCTCGTTTTCTCTCACCATCGCGACACTCAATAGTCCACTTAGTTCCACACATGCTCTGGTCGAGTGTGAGCTGCTGTGAACTTCAGCATCAACTCTCGTTGAGCCATTTACTGTCTTGTAAACACTTTTCCAGTTTCTCTGAGCTCTGCCCATCAAGGGTGATCTCTCTTCCAAAAGTGCACTGCTGCCACCTACATGTCACCAGTTGGTCACTAGCAATCCCAGTCAAAAAACACAATTGACGTCTTTAGACATCTTTGGCAGTCAATGAGTTAAAGTTAAGCGAGAACTAATCGGCTCCTTATTTTGGAGTGAGTGATGAGTTGCGTAGTTTTCTTTGGCAGTTTTTGACGATGTTTCGTGTGGTTTAGACTTTAGGACAGTGTTTGAAGCGGCCAGGATGGAAGGGGGGGCGAGCAGTGCATCTAATCGTGGTCCGGGGAAACATTTACCCATTAAAAAAAAATGTTTGTTGCCTCACGATGGCGGCGTTTCATCCACATTCTGTCAATTTCAGCGTTCAACAGTGGATTCCATTTTCATTGGTCGATTACGTGATTCCGTCCGCGATTCCGTTAACGTGGATTTTATAGGGCCCTAGGTACGCGTACCCCTGTTTGGGAACCACTGATTTACAGGTTGGCCATGCATGTCAATGATGTTTAAACTACAACAGTGATACCTGAGAATAAGCATGTCCCCTAATGATGAGCTCACCTCCAGTAGGTATCCCCTCATGTCCAACTCTTTCAGGGGAAACTCCACATACGTGTCCACCTTGTTCCTCAGAAATGCTGTCCAATGGAATCGCTTCAGGTGCAGGCACAAGACCTACCATAGCAAAGAAAACCTCTACTCAACACAAAAAAACATTGTCCCGATATAGCAGACAGAAGAAATGAAAACTTCTGTTGAAGGTTTGTATTACAGTCATTTTGAGTTTTGTACTTTTGGCAGCTTTTGGACCCAGAATTTCTTAGTTGATTTCTGTCTCTTCTTACAGTAGTGGCAGTAGTATAATTCAGTTTCATCCAGTTCTTCCAGGTCTGTGAAGCTCCGTAAGCAGTCTAAAAAATGGACAGTTCAAACATGCAACGTGAGAATTAAAAAATAAATAAAACAACAGTCACTCAGACAACAAAGCATGTGAAATCTCTTACCACGCAGGGTACATGTTGGCCCTGGCTCCTGGTCCTTACTTCTCTTTTGTCTGAACTGACTGGGAATGTCCAGAGACAGATCTGAGGGACAGATAACACTTTTACATGTTTTAACTATTAATTGTATAAATAAAATGGTCTTAAATCTCTTAGTGGCAAGATGAGCAGAGGGACAAGTATTAGGAGTGTGACGATATCTCGATATGGCGATATATCGTGATATTTTTTCGCACGATCGATCATCGATATGCTTGCGCTAATTATCATTTTTTTATTATTTTTTTTCAAAACCTTTTCTGCTTTTGCACTAAAATGTGCAGGTACGTCTTCATAGAAATGTTGTCACTGTTTATTGAAGGAACCAATATATTGTTTACTGGAATAATTCACTATAATGGTGTCACTGGTAAGAAAGACCCAATTTATACAGAAAGCACTATTGGAGATACTTATTTGTTTACATTGGTATGTTGACACTTATTTACAGAAATGTTGCACTAAAATAGTGTCACTGTTCATAGGACACTTTTTAAATTTATTGTCTTTCAGAGATATAAAATAAAAATGTTATTTTTTCACTCAATCTTTTTTTTCTTGTTATGTCATAGATTATCGTAGATTGATTTTTGACCAATATATCGACAATAGCAGTATCGTCATATCGTGAGATAATCGTTATTGTGAGCTTTGTATCGTGTATTGTATCGTGAGGTACCCAGAGGTTCCCACCCCTAACAAGTTTTACTATCAGGGTTAGGGTCAATTATAATTGTAATCGCGTAATTGATTATTAATTACAATTATGGCATAATTACATTTGTAATTGTAATTCAAAAAATATTTTGCTGTCATAATCCTATTCAAATTGTAATTGAGTTTAGATAATTGACATTGTAATTGCCTTGAAAATTCAATAAGTCATCAATTTTAATTAAGCGTAAAACTGGGGAACCATGTTAGAGTTGTATGAACAGTTCTACACATATGTGGGTAATTAAAATATGTTTCATATCGAGCTTTCACACATTCTACCATTTAAAAAAAATTTGATTGAGAAACCTAACAAGGTAATCAATAGATAGGAAATAAATTAGATAATATATATTTGTTTTTAGTAGGGATGTAACGATTAATCGTAAGGCAGTTAAAAATCGATTCATAGGTACCACGGTTCACATCGATGCTCTGAAAATTTAAACAGCAGAGGGCGCTATATATTAATCCTTCCAGAAGCGGACGTGGCGGGCGGAATCTGCTACTATTTTCTTTCTGGCCGCCATTTACTGTTAAACATGCTCATAAATGATTCTTTACCCCTTTAGCACCGAAAGAATATCTGTAATATTACGTGAATATCTGTAAAAGTCACGTTTTTCTATTAGCTCTGTCTGCTAGCATAGCTTCTCTTCTTCACTGGTGGAATATCTGCATGCCAACCGACCATTGGGTTACCAGCGCCCTCTGCTGGTCCCAACAAATATCTGACGTAAATACAGTAAAATGACTGTTTTCTTTTTTTTTTAAAGTCCAATTGTTAAGGCACAAAATACATTTTCAGTTGCACTTTTAAAAAGAAAAATAACTATTATGTAGTTTTGAATTGTTTACTATAGAACCAGAATTTAAATTAATGGGCTTCTTCTTCATTTGTATTATTCCTTTATTTATTTCATTCAAGATTTATTTTTAGTTAAATTGCATTGTTTTGAATAGTTTATCAAAGGATTCTTTTGACAATGAAAAATAAAAGGAAAATAGTACAGTGTTTTCCCCAAAAAAATAAAGGAATATTTTTCAGTCATCATTTGTCTACAGTCCCATTTTGTAAAATAAATCGGGAGAAAATCGTATCGTGAACCCAGTATCGTGAATCGAATCGTATCGGGAGTTGAGTGAATCGTTACATCCCTAGTTTTTAGTGTATTTTACAGCTGATTTAGGATCTGTTATCATAAGAGATTTCTAACAGAAATCTAACAAAAGAGGAAGGTACATTTTTTATTATTATTTATTATCTATTAAAAGCTCAGTAATTGTGATTTATTGTAATTTAACTTTAGTAATTGAAAACATAATTGTAATTGATTTTCTTAGGATAAAAAACAACACATCATCAGTAGGGTAAAATGCTGTAATCGTAATTAAACTGTAATTAAACATAAATGAAGATGTAATTGTAACTGAAAAATGTAATTGACATCAACCCTGATTACTACCATTGTAATATTTTGGTTCTTTATCAAAACTTGATTTCTTACCAAGAAATGGATCAAACTTCCGAGACTCTGTCCCACATATCAGGCAGTTAACTTCATTCTGAAGAACACCACCAAAATTGTGTGTGACAACACTGGCAGTGCCATTTCTGTAACGGAGGAGGAAGTGTAACATAGTTTACACCAAATATTCTGCAGTTCTTTGATCGTCAAATTGATCAACAGAAACACAAAATGTCATGTTATCTCAAGATTAACCAGTGTAATTATATAAAGGTATTTATTTCACTATGCATGAAGCTATAGATCAGTGGTTCTCAAACTTGTTTGACTCAAATACCCCCTTCCTCCTTCCAAGTCCCCCCTTTGTCCAACTTCAGAATTTTACTCTGAATTCTATGAAAACACAACTATAGAATATAATGATGAAATGAGCTATAACATATATTTTAAAGAATCTCATGTTGTAAATGAGTGGAATTAAATAGTATTTAGTGCCTCCTGAATACATGTATTTATATAGTTTTTCATTTATGGTCATCTCCCTCCTGATGTGGGACCAAGACTCACTCTTTGTATTTTCAGTTCATGTTTTCTATTTAGACAATTTTGTGTAATTTTGTATGTTTTGTTGTTGTTTGTCTGTTCTTTTTATTTCTCTTATTTTGTGTGTTTTTCTTGTCATTTTTGTGTGTTGTTGATATTATTTAACTTATTCCATCTCATTGTGTGTTTTTAGTGTAACTTAGTTGTTTCTTATGTTGCTTTGTATGGTTCTCTGTTATTTTTGTGTATTTTGTAGTGATCTTGTGAATCTTTCTCTCATTTGTTGTCATATTTTTCTTTCATTGTGTGTGTTTTTGGTGTCATTTTGTGCATTTTGTTGTTGTTTGTCTGTTCTTTTTATGATTCAGTATTTTTTTGTCTTATTTTGTGTGTTTTCTTGTTGTTTTGTGAGTTCCTGGTAATATTTAGTATGATTATCATTTTCAACTAAAACTAAACAATATAAAACCCCATATTTTTAATGCTTTCATTTGTTTATTTTCCACACTCTCAAGTACTCCTGTAGTTCCATTGCGTACCCCCATTTGAGAAACACTGCTTTAGATAAACAGCTATCAGTTGGGGTAAAAAAAATTAAAAAAAAAACAGACATAAATGCTAAAAGGAGAGGAACAGAAAAAAAGACTGAAAACGCGAAACTCACATGCAGCATTTTCCCTCCACGGTGGAGAGTCGGTGTCCATCCTGGGGTGAGACTGGATAAGACGCTCCGTTGCGACTGTGCTGCAGCTCCCTGTGAAGGTGATCCAGCAGGTAACGCATGAACTCATGAGCATCCTGCTGTTGGTATCCCCTGTAAACACATGGAATGGTTTAAACTAGAGCGGATATAAAATGCTTAGGGTCCGTGTCGATACTGCAGGGTTTAAAAAGCCGATATCCACTGAATCTGACAATAACTGATAAATTGGTCGATAGCTGATCTATGAAAAAAGAACATTGATATACAGAGGATATACTGTACATACTGTAAATTTTCATAATACCTAAAATATGATTCAAAACAAAGAATTAAAACAATACTAAATTAAAATAAGGAGAAAAAAAAAATCATATATAACATTTCTCAAATCTCAAACATTAAAAGCCTCAATTAAACCTTAAACCAGACACGGGCACCTAGCGGCCACATGCGACCCGTACTCTAATTTTGACTGGCCTCTGAGTTAAAAACACAAACAAAATTACAGTAATATACACTAGACAACATAAATACACAAAATGACTCCAAAAACATACAACGCCTAAATGAAAAACAAAAAACAAAAAACCACACCAAATGAGAAAAACAAACGATAAAATTACAAAACGACAACAAAAATACACAAATTGGCTCAAACAATAAAAAACCAAACAAAATGAGACAAAAATAATTTAAATAACTTCAAAAACACATAAAAGTAAAAACACAGAAAGCAAAGGGACCACAAAAAATGAAGCAAAACAATAAATTACACCAAAAACACATGAAATGACAACACAAACACAAAGATTGGTCATTATTCTAAATGTTGACATGAATGTGGATCATTTGACCCTCGAATCAGAAAATCACTTTTTTGTGGCCCTGCTGTGATAAACGTTGTCCACCTCTGCCTTAAACAATGATTGCGTGACTTCTCCCAGTGTTGTAAATGTGTAATTATTATAAAGTGTCAGCTTATAATTTAGCCACAGAGCCACTGAATATCTATTCAGAACAAACGTTAATACATCAGTTGCATATTAAAACCAGACCGATTCGTCGTCCTGGATTATTGACCGATGTCGATCAATCGGTGATAGGTAAAATCAATCTGATTAATTGGTCTGACTCTAGTGTAAATGTTGTGAACAAAAACCCGTACAAACATGTAGAAACATGTAGAACAGAGTTCATAAATGATGTGAAATTCATCACCTTTGATTATCTCTATTTTGGAGATTTACCTGAAACTTGGCATGATCTTCCATACAGCGTAAAATAAAGAGTCTGGACTGAAGGCCGTCTGGTTTCCTTGCCATAGAGAACAAAGAGTTTTCCTGAACTCTTCCACCAAAGACCTGCACAAATTAAATCAAGAATATTCAAAACACTTATAATGTATAAAATCCACCAAACATGTGCCAAACTAAACCCCTGGTACAATAAAGAGCATTTATGCATGTAGAGCAGAGCAGCAGAGGTGGATGGTGACAAAGACAGGATTCTCCCAGCTTTAGTCAAATTCAATTCAAGACTTTTTAAGATAAATTAAATTTATGACCAATTTTACAGTAAATATAATTGGGAGAAAAAAACCCCACATCAATTACATAGGGTTAGGGTAGATTTTTTTTATTCCAGTGTCTAGTGCAGATGTACAACTGGCACCCACAAAACACACAAAATAACAGTAAAATACACAAAAAAAACCAGACAAAAATAATCAACATCACCCCAAAAAATACAAGATGACTACAAAAATAGCCAGAAATCTATAAAACAGAAAAATATTTGATGGGCAGGCAATTTTGGTTAAATTTAAATTTTTCCCATGTTGTTTATAATTTTTTTTTTTAAATGTGAGACCAATTACAATCATAAAATCATACTTATGTGTTAAAATTTAGAACTTTTCAAACATTGATTTAAGACATTTTAAGGACAATTAAGGACTTATTTTTAGATTCATAAATGTTATGCCTTCTAGGACTTTTTAAGGATTTGAGTTGATTTGATTTATTTATTTATCTTAAACATAACAAAACAATGTAAAGCAATCATTGCTCACTTAAAAAGAGCCCCAATAATGCTTGAGAAGGGGTAGAAATAAGCTCAACACTTATCTAATCCTGCCCCTACTTTAAAGCTATTTCACAAAGAGCAAAATGACTGATATTTGAGCAAATGCATTATATATACATATAAATATAAATACACATAAAAATAAACAAAAACAAGCATTTATAGTCCTCCTTATACTTAAATCAACCTCCACATGTCTAATAAGTTTTGCTTAATAAAAAAAAAAAGAAATATCTTCATGTTGTTACAACTTTTAATTTTAATATTAAAACTGTTCCAAAGCGATAAATCCCCACAAACTAAGATGCACATGCTTTTCAAAGTAGTCTGGAAAGTTCTCTTTCTAAAGTTTAATTCCCCCCACAAATCATAATCCCCTTTTCTACTCTACAACAGTGTTCTGTATTTAGCTTTATACATTTTTAAGATGTTTTAAACTTAATCAAATCCATAAACTGAATTTCTTATAGACTTCAGAAACAGGGGGTAAGTATGGTCCAGATATCCTGCATGATTTATGATCCGTACAATCCTCAGGAACCCTGCAAAGACTTGTGTTTCCTGATGACTCACATGATGAACGTTAGTTATTACAGTTGACGTTATCGACTACAGCAACTAACAGCAATGCCCAGATGGTAATAAAGTTCCTTACACAGTATTGTCCCCTTGGCTGCGGGTGTGGTACATCCTTCTTCCTGCCGTCTTACCGCTGCGTAGAGCCACTGCAGGCAGCTCCTTGAAATAACAGCTGAATTGCTCAATGTTGCTGCCAAAGAAACACATGAAGTCAGAAGATCTGTGACGCCCTGATATAAAAACTATTTAACGTGATAAAATCAAGACGGCGATTTGTTTTCTACTTCATGCGTTATTGAAAATCAGGATTGGGGTCAATTTTAATTGTAATTGCGTAATTAATAATTAAAGTATCTTTATTATTGATCCTGCCATGGGAAAATGTATTTTATATTACAGCTAATATTAGATAAAGTGCAATAAAAACAAAATAAACAACACAATAATAGAGGCTATATATAAATATAAATAGAAACAGAAAAAAAGATATAAATGTATTATAATAATATGATATAATAAAAATATATTATAATATACATGATTTAATGCTTTTGTAAGCGTAAATTAATTGCAATTGAGTTCAGATAATTGACTTGGTAATTGTAATTGGCATGGAAATTATATAAAATGTGTCAATTACAATTTAATGAAAGGCAAACCTAGGGAACCATGTTACAGTTTTATGTCTTACACATACGTAGTAAACATTTACATAAATGTGTTTCATGTCAGCTTTTCCCACAACCTGTCTGTTATTTTCAGGATCATTTTACCATTTAAAAAAATTCAATATAGGGGTATAATTACTCAAAAAAACAACTAACAATTTCATTGATTAGGAAGCCTAACAGGGAAACCAAGAGATGAAAAACAAAAGTGTATTTTACAGCTGATTTAAGACATGGGTCAAAACTGACCCGTTATCATAAAAGATGCTAACAAAAAGCTAACACAAGAAGAAGGTTATGTTTTATGGGCTTATTTATTTCAGGCTCAATAATTGTGATTGATTGTAATTGGACATTAATAATTGAGAACGTAATTGTAATTGACTTTCAGGGGGAAAATAATTGTAAGTTTAGTTCTAATTGGAAAAATGCCAGTCACCATAATTGTAATTTAGTTGTAATTAAACATGGATAAATGTAATTAACCCCAACCCTGTTGCAGACCAAAACCTGAGGCTAATTCTAGATTCAAGTGGAAAAAAAGGAAAAAAATTTAAAAAGTGGATGTTATTTAACACTAAAAAAGGATTAAGCTGTTTTTCAAACAGTCATTTACAAAGAGTGTTCTGTGTAATCCCCCTGAGTGAGACCCCAGACTTGACTAATAATGTGGAAAACATGGGGCCCAGGCTCTGCAGGGGCACAGCTACACAATTAAAGCCTGAACTTTCCTGCCACCCACATCCAGAACCTAATTCCTAGTGGACGACCTTACCTTAGCGACTGCAGGATAGCATTCATGAAGCACGTGTTGCCTAAGTTTCGTAAACCAGTGGCAGTTAAAACTGTGCCGCCCTGAAAGAAAAAATATATACATGTGTAGTTGAACCAAATGTTTTTGCTCTACTGCTAGAACTCATTCAACTGAAAAAGAAATGCTGGCAAATTAAAAAAAAAAAAGAAGAGAAGAGATTAGGGGTGTCCCGATCCGATATCGGTCCGATAACAGCCAGAAAACGAACATCGGATTTTATTGGAATCCATCTAAAATCTCGAATATAATATTCATTGTTTTTTGGATTTATTTTTTCAATATCTTCTATTTCTTTTATTCAATCATAGAATATTCTTCTTCTAAAAGATGAATCATATGTGATCCACTGGTTTATAATAAATGGGTTAGTGTTTTTTTAATAATCAAGCCTTTTCTAACATTTCACACAACAAAATAAGTAATAAAAGTATGTATGATTCGTGCCGTTGTTAAATCGGATTGATATTGGCCAATACTCAAGGCCGCAATATCGGTATTGTATCGCAAGTGAAAAAGTTGTATCGGGACATCCCTAGAAGAGATACACTTTGACATGAGAACGAAACAATTACCTGAGACTAAGTTCTAGGGCTGGGCGATATGAACAAAAATTTATATCGCAATATTTTCTCTCAAAACAGCGATATACGATATAAATCTTGATATTTTTAACTCCAAAAAAGTCTTAGCAGAAAGACAATTCTAGGTCAAATTTGGTGATACATAAAGCCACACAGGCACATTCATTAATTAAAGAAACAGCTGCACAATACATGCCACTTTTGGCTTTTTCTCTGAGAAGGGACAGCACGTGTGAGTGAGTTCTGTAGTATGGGTTAGGACACTTAGAAATCCATCTACGGCAAAGGTGTCAAACTCATTTTAGTTCAGGGACCAAATACGGAGCAGTTTGATCTCAAGTTGGCCACAGATTTTAAGCAGGAAAACGAGTAATTTCAGCATCATTGTGCACTAGTTTGCACTCCAACATCTACATAAAATACAAAAATATGTAAGAAACCAATAATATCCAAGCAGTAAGTGACAAATATCAGTCCCAAAGGGATCTTCACTTTAATTTTCCTAGATTTGTGACCAATTTTTATTTAATTAAGGCAATTACGATGTAATAATTTGAGGAATATTGAAGGATTTTGTAAGAATGTTGACTTTTTTTTAACAGTTTAACATTAAAAATGACTGCAATCATGCAATATAAGCATATGTGTCATTTTTACTTTCTCCTGCGGGCCGAAGTGGATGCTTCAAATGGCCGGATGTGGCCCCCGGGGCCTTGAGTTTGACACATGTGACCTACGGTAACTGTGCTTTTCATGCTGTTCTGAAAAGTAGCAAGAGCAGCAACTCGTAAAACCAGTATTTTAATACAAAATAAGCTATAAACTAAAAACATTTCCATATAGGCAATATTGTAATTTTCTATATCACCAAAATGAAAAACTCGATATATCTTGAATCTCGATATATTGCCCAGGCCTATTAAGTTCTACTTACATTGTTTTTCAACAACTTGCTGTCAGGAAGTGGACTCTCTAGAAGTTTCCGTTTTCTCTGTCTGTCATTCAGTGCTGGACTGTAAACAATCACAAATATGAAAGTGTCTTTTTTATTACTTCTACTTAATTCATCTCACTTCTTAAAATATATGAATCAAAACTAAAACAAAATACAACAAATGAAAGAGAAGAGAAAATGTGACCCTGGATATTAAGAGTAAACATAAGGTAAAGCATGAGTGAAACTGTTGTTTTTTAATTGTTATTACTTACTTTTCTAAAGTCTGGAGATATTCCCTCACCTTCTGCACCTGTCCAAGCTTGGTGTCATTTACTGCAAAGTCATCACATCTGTAACTGTGAAAAGACAATTGGCTGAGACTTGAAAATAAGACCTCACCAGCTTTACCCATTACCCTTGGAAATGCACAAAATCTAAATAGCGCAATAAAAACTGGTAATGGAAACACCTGAATTTTAAAAAAAACCCACTCAAATATTCACGCTTTCATGAGGAGGAATTTAAGGCGTTTCAATATTGAAATGTGTCGCAAATGCGCCATGGAAACACTTTCTGCAAATATACAACACAGAATGTAATGTACCTGGTCACATGACCACTTCTCATTTCTTAGCATTATACTTTAAAATTATTACTGCCATATTAGAAGTGAAACAACAAAGGAATATAAAGATTTATAAGGAGGTTCTGAGCATCCATCTTTCTGCAACAAAGTCTCACGGGATGAGATTTCAAGAGTTACGAGGCTCCAAAACAACGTTCAATGGAAACACGTTCAAAGCGCAATTATACTTGGTCGACATTTCGAAATAACGCTTTTAATTTGTGAAAATCTGTAATGGAAATGCAGCTCGTAGCTGTGTTTTCATTACAGTTTTACGCAAAATGAAAGTGATATTTTTAAAGTATATTTATAATTGCGCTTTAACTGCAGAAAGCTTATAACACTCTGCATTGTTTTTGTTGTTTACTCTCTAATGTGGCACTAATAATTGTAAAGTATAATGATAAGAAATCTCTGGGTCTCCTCTTCTAAAGTGGTCATGTGACCAGGTACATCACATCATTTGATGCGTAATTGTGAAAAAAGTATTTCCATGGCGCTTTTGTGACACTTTTCAGTATCAAAACGTCTGAAAAAAAATCTTTTTACTGATATTTGAGTGTTTTTTTTTTTTTGTTTTTAATTCAGGTGTTTCCATTAGCAAGTTTTATTGTGCTATTTTGATTTTTTGCGCATTACCAATGGTAATGGAAACAGTTACTCTCTCAATGGGACTACCTGTATAAATAAAGGTTATAAATAAATAACTACATTAAATATGTTTAGCGGTATTTAGCATTGCAAAACAAAAACACTCATGTTCCCACACAAAGGCTTGTCAGGACAATGACCAGTGAGGTATGAACTCCACTAAGCCTCTCGTGCAAAACTAAATTTAGCTAAACTAAAGTCTTTAAAAGATCTTCAAAAACACTTGCGTGTTTTTCTGCTTCAAAAACATAAAAATCAAGGAGTTCATGATCGCTGCCTATAACTACCAATAGGTGCCATGATAAGCAGCTAATCAATTACGCATCATTTCCCCTTCAGTGGTTACATAACTGATACAAAACTGGGAAATGAAAAATGGGCAGTTAAAACTGGAGCTCTGTTGATTATGAAGTGGTTATTTTATAAAGTGAAGTGCCAACTTAAGCCTCATTACAGTGAGAAAGATGATAATGTTCTGATTACACAACACAATTATTGAACCAATGAACAGTGAGTCATAGTGAACGTAGAGGGAAGGAAACTGACCAGAACACGCTGTAGTTACTGCTGTCCATGCACACACAGTGACGGGGTTTCTCCTCCTGTTTCTCGCCCTTTCTTTGACTCGTCCCGAGGACCAGACTCTCCTCAAAGTGCTTCTTAGCATGTCCGTTGACATACCTGCAGAAGAATGAAACAACATCTGGAAGGTGTCAACAAATGTGCACAATGTATCGTAAATTCCACACCCTCTCTGCAAACAAAGTTGTAAAGCTATAATCCAAAATTGTAAATCTATAATCCAAGATTGCCAAATTAAAATCCAAGATTGTGAAGTTCGTTATAATTCAAAAGTGCAAAGTTACATTACACATTTGTAATTTTACAATCCAAAATTGTAAAGTTATTATCCACAATTGTAAATGTATAATTCAGAATTGTAAAGTTATAATCCAAAATTACAAAGTTATAATCCAAGATTGTACATTTATAATCCAAAATTGTAATGTTATAATCCAAAATTGTAAAATTACAATCCAAATTTGTAATATTATAATCCCAAATTGTAAAATTATCATTCAAAATTTGAACATTTTAATCCAAAATTGTAAAGTTAGAATCCAAAATGTGTACATTATAATCAAAAATTGTAAAGTTACAATCCAATATTGTACAGTTATAATCCAAAATTGTAAGATTATAATCCAAAATGTGTACATTATAATCCAAAATTGTAACGTTATAATCCAAGATTGTAACGTTATAATCCAAAAATGTAATGTTATAATCCAAAATTGTAACATTATAATTCAAAAGTATGAAGTTGGAATCCAAAATTGCAAAGTTAGAATCGTATCTCTGATCTGTTAGGTAGTTTGATTTACCAGAACAGACAAAGTAAAATATTAATGTCTGCACAGTTGAATATAACACTTTTTTTGTCTACACTAAATCTGAAATCCACTGGTTAAGAAAATAAGATCAAATATCGGTAAGTTGTACAACTGTGCTTTTAACATTGAATCGATTGAATTGCAAAAAGATTGAAAAGTGAGTGTACTGACAGTCATACATCTGACCTGAGGATTATTATTTCTGTAAGTCAGAGGTATTACACGGATCAAATAAGAAAAACGAGAGTGAGATCAGCTCACCTTCCACAGTGCACCATCATACAGGTCAGACAAATCCAGGGGCTTTTGTTTGACCTGCAAACTGAAATAAAACACAAACACGTCACAACAATCTCTATGACACCTTAGTTACATTTTGCTTGTTTGTTAGTGCTGTTGGTTTGCTGAGTATTTTTTGGCTTTTTCTTGTCTTTTTGTGAACTTTTGTTGTTATTTTCTATAATTTTGGTAGAGTTTTCAGAGTGATTTTGTGTATTACTGTTGTTGTTTTGCTCATTTTTGTAGTAGTTTTGTGTGTTTTTTGAGTATTTTCTGTGTTTTTATCTTGTCTTACTGTAACTTCCTGCAATGTTGTAATTCTTTGTAATTTTTTATGTATTCTCATTTAGAGTATTTCTGTCATTTTGTACATTTACATTAGGGGCCGCATAAAATTAGACCGAGGGCCGCATGTGGCCCCCGGGCCACCAGTTGCCTATGACTGATCTAGTGTTTATACATCTGTAGACGGGCTGTTTTATTATCACATTGGGAGGCTTGTACAGCGTATGATAAAAATGCGATTAGGCCTAATAAATAATACCTGTTTACAATCACAGACTTTAGATTGTAAAGTAAAACAAGCAACGGCAAAAATAATTTCCCCAACTTTGCACTTTGATGTATAAATGATACATAAAGTATTTTATTAAGGCGATAATGTGGCGGTCCACTAGGGGCACTCATCGCCAGATTGGCCAGGGTATGTGTCACGGTGGGATTGGTTGCACAATCAGGAAGTCTTGTATATATGGTGGTGTTGTCTTGTAGTGAACCCCAACAATAAACCGCTGGCATCTACTCCGTTCTCTCCGCGCCTCTGTCTTGCCTTGCCTTCCACATTGGTGACCTCGACGTGAGTTTCTTTTTCCGCTCTCGACCATGTCGCTTGCCGCTGGCGATGCCGTTCCGCTTGCGCCGGTTGTTGCTCCTGCGGTCTATGCGGCTACTGTTAAGCTTCCGGAGTTTTGGCAGCACGACCCCGAGCCCTGGTTTCAGCATATCGAGGCTCAGTTTCGGCTTCGTGGGATTACTGTGGATGACACCCGCTACTACCATGTTGTCGCTGCTCTGGATGCTCAGACTACGCGTCGGGCGATGTGCGTGTTGCGGGAACCCCCGGCGGACGGTAAATATGCCGCTATTAAGGCTTTGCGTTTAAGGCTGTATCAGCTGTCGGATGCCGAGCGGGCCGACCGGCTCCTGTCCCTCAACGGTTTGGGGGATGGTAAGCCGACGGAGCTGATGGAGAACATGCTGGCGTTGCTCGGTTCGGGGGATGCTTCCTTTTTGTTTGTGCAGCTTTTCCTCCGTCAGCTGCCGCCTCCTGTACGTACTGCGCTGGCGAGCTCGCCGCTGGTTGCTACCAAGGACTACAGGGGTTTGGCGGAGGAGGCGGACCGGATTCTGCTGGCTAACCGGCCGTGCGGCGTGCATGCCCTGCTTCCTGAGCCTTCCTGGTCGGCGCCGGACGAGGTGGGCGCTGTGGCCGCGGTGACGGACCGTCGCCGGCGGAAGGACGCGCTTTGTTTTTACCATCGGCGGTTCGGTGCTAAGGCTAAGCGCTGCGTGCCGCCGTGTGCTTTTCTGGCTCAGGGAAACGCCAGGGCCAGTGCTCAGTAGCGGCTGTGGGCGCTGGCGGGGTGGCCAAGCTGCTGTTTGTCGTGGATGACGTGTCGGGACGGCGTTGGTTGGTGGATTCCGGCGCCCAGAGGAGCATCCTGCCTGCGTCTGCCGTCGATGTGCTGAGTGACAGCCGGGGACTCCCGCTGAGTGCGGCTAATGGTACTACCATCCGTACGTTTGGCTCCAGGTCAGTGACTGTTTCTTTTTCTGGACGTCAGTTTTTGTGGGATTTTGTGGTTGCCTCAGTCGCTGTGCCTATTTTGGGTGCAGATTTTTTGTGTGCTCATGGGCTGCTCGTTGATGTGTCTAATGGCCGTTTGATTGACCCTGTCTCGTTCTCCACCTACCCCTGCTCTTTGGGGGGGGCTGAACCGGTGGCCCTGCCCCGGGTTCTCGCTGTTGGGGATGTATATCAGCGCCTCCTCGCTGAGTTTCCTGATCTGACTGTGCCGACGTTTTCGGCAGCAGTCGCTAAGCACGGCGTGGAGCACTTCATCCCTACAGTTGGGCCGCCCGTCTTTGCTCGTTCGCGGCGTCTGGACTCTGCTAAGCTGTCCCTGGCGAAGGAGGAGTTTGCAACTATGGAGCGCTTGGGGATCGTACGGCGCTCCGACAGTCCATGGGCCTCGCCTCTGCACATGGTGCCCAAGCCGGGGGGGCGGTGGCGGCCGTGTGGTGATTTCCGGCGGCTGAATGCTGTCACCACACCAGACCGCTATCCTATCCCGCACATTCAGGATTTCTCTGCGCAGCTCGCTGGAGCTTCCGTTTTTTCCAAAGTGGATTTAGTGCGGGGCTACCATCAGGTGCCTGTGCATGAAGCGGATGTTTCCAAAACTGCTATTATAACCCCATTTGGATTATTCGAATTTTTGCGGATGCCCTTTGGCCTGCGGGGGGCCGCGCAGACCTTTCAACGACTCATGGACTCTGTGTTACGGGATTTACCTTTTCTGTTTGTTTATTTGGATGACATTTTGGTTGCCAGTGCTTCGGCAGCCGAACATCTGGAGCATCTGCGTCTGTTGTTTAGGCGGCTGAGTTCTCATGGCCTGATTGTCAACCCAGCAAAGTGTCAGTTTGGGCTCTCTGACATTGATTTCCTCGGCCACCGGGTGTCCTCGCTGGGGGCTGCTCCGCTACCTGCACGGGTGGAGGCAGTTACGGGTTTTCCACGCCCGTCTACTGTCAAGCAGCTCCAGGAGTTCCTGGGCATGGTGAACTTTTATAATCGGTTCATCCCTCGTGCTGCTCACCTCATGCATCCCCTGTATGAGGCTCTTCGCGGGATGAAGGGGTCGCAGGAAGTGGCCTGGTCCTCTGACAGGTTGCAGGCGTTCGAGGCGGCCAGGGCCGCTCTGGCGGGGGCTGCCTTGTTGGCGCATCCCTCTCCCTCGGCTCCACTGGCTCTCACTACAGATGCGTCGGACATTGCTGTGGGCGCGGTGTGTGAGCAGTGGGTGGCTGGAGCATGGCAGCCCCTCGCTTTCTTCAGCAGGCAGCTCCGCACTGCAGAGAGGAGATACAGCACGTTCGACAGGGAGCTCCTGGCTCTTTTCCTCGCCACTCGTCATTTCCGTTTCCTGTTGGAGGGCCGCCGGTTCACGGCGTTTGTGGATCATAAGCCGTTGACCTTTGCCCTGGTCAAAGTCTCGGATCCTTGGTCTGCCCGCCAGCAGCGGCAGCTGGCCGCAATCTCAGAGTTTACCACGGACATTCAACACGTTGCTGGTAAGCACAATGGGGTGGCGGACTGTCTGTCTCGTGTGTTGGTTTCCTCTGTGCATCTAGGCTTGGATTATTCGGCTATGGCGGTGGATCAGGACGGCGATGCAGATCTCCAGGCCTGTCGTTCTGCTGTGACGGGTTTGCAGCTCGTGGACGTGCCCTGCCATGAGGATGGGACCACTCTGCTGTGCGACGTGGCCACCGGACAGCCGCGGCCTCTGGTTCCTGTAGGCTGGCGTCGCAGGATCTTCGATGCTGTTCACGCCTTGTCTCATCCCGGTGTTAAGGCGTCTGTGAAGCTGGTGAGCGCTAAGTTCGTCTGGCCCAGGTTGCGCAGAGACGTCAAAGGATGGGCCGCTGCCTGCGTGCCTTGTCAGCGGGCTAAGGTCCACCAACACGTCAGGGCTCCGCTGGAGCCTTTTCTGGTGCCGGAAAGGCGTTTTGACCACGTGCACGTGGATTTGGTCGGTCCTTTGCCCCCTTCTCGTGGCTGCACGCATCTCCTGACTATGGTGGATAGAACCACTCGGTGGCCGGAGGTGGTGCCCCTGGAATCTACGTCGACGGACGTGGTGGGCCGGGCCTTCATCTCTGCTTGGGTCTCGCGGTTCGGCACACCTGCGGATTTGACTTCGGACAGGGGGGCCCAATTCACATCGGGGCTGTGGGACGCCATGGCTGTGGGCCTGGGGGTGCGGCTCCATCGCACTACAGCCTACAACCCCCAGGCGAATGGCCTCTGTGAGCGTTTCCATCGCTCCCTCAAGGCCGCTCTTCGGGCCAGCCTCACGGATGGGGGCTGGGTTGACCGTTTGCCGTGGGTCATGTTGGGCCTGCGCTCTGCTCCCAAAGAGGATCTTCAGTCTTCTGTCGCTGAACTGGTGTATGGGCAGCCTCTGAGGGTCCCGGGGGATTTCCTGCCTGCTGCCTCGGCTCCGGCGGTCCCGATGGCCCCTCGTCTGCCCATTGAGGGGGCCGCAGGGGCGCTGGCTCCGGTTCCTGTGCACCACTGTTTGCCTCGTTTCCGAGTGCCGAGGGATCTCCTGTCATCGAGATTTGTGTTTCTCCGGCGTGGTGGCCACCGCTCCCCGCTCCAACCTCCATACGATGGGCCCTTTCGGGTTGTGGAGGCGGGGCCTAAGAACTTTGTCATTGACTTTGGTGGTCGCCTGGAGCGGGTCTCTGTTGATCGTCTGAAGCCTGCTCACCAGGACCCCGACGGGTTGATGGTTCCGGCCCTGCCTCCTCGCCGGGGTCGTCCTCCTGCTGCTGCTGCTACTGCTCCTGCTGCTGTTCCTGCTTCTGCTGCTCCTGCTGCTGCTACGGACTCTGTTCCCCGTCTGGTTTTGTTGCCGGGTGTGCCCCCTCGTCCGGGTCGAGCCCGCCGCCGTCGTGGTCGCCCCCCGCGCCTGCTGGTGTCTGACCCTCCTGGGACTTTGCGAGTCAGCCGTTATGGTCGTCCTATTAGACCTCCTCGGGGGACTTGAGGTGCTTTTGCCCGTTCTGGGTTCATGTTTTGTTTTTTGATATGTTGTCCTTTCTTTGACGTGTTGGTGCTGGGTTTTGTTGTGCCTGGTGCCCATTCTGTCGTTTCGGGGGGGGCCTGTGTGGCGGTCCACTAGGGGCACTCATCGCCAGATTGGCCAGGGTATGTGTCACGGTGGGATTGGTTGCACAATCAGGAAGTCTTGTATATATGGTGGTGTTGTCTTGTAGTGAACCCCAACAATAAACCGCTGGCATCTACTCCGTTCTCTCCGCGCCTCTGTCTTGCCTTGCCTTCCACAATAAGCACTAAGTGACATATCAGTCCCTGCAGGATTTTCTCTTTAAATGTAATTGATTTTTGTGACAGTTTTTTTTAATTTAATTTCGGGAAATATGAGAAATCATTTGAGGAAAATTGAGTCCTTTGAACAATTTGAGATTTTAAATTAAATTCAACTTTATTTATATTGTGCAAATTACAACAAGTCATCCCGAAGCACTATCAAAATAAAAATACTGCATAAAAGATTATACAACCAAATATTGTGGAGTTTCATTGAATGTATGTATTTAAAAGGGCTGAGAAATCTGCAACTGCATTATTTGGTCATTTACAGAATATTTAGTGTTTTTTGTCTTTTTTTTTTTTTTACTTCCTCCTGCGGGCCGAACACGTGTCTTATCACGACCCATATACCAAATCTGTGCCACCTAAAAACATTTGTCACAATGTTTCAGTGAAAATAAATATTCAAAGATGGTTAATTTAATACAAAAACGTATAAAGTGCAGCAGTGTGTAACTATACTAAGCCTCTGACTACATCTTTCATCTGTATTTATCTGTGTGTTTGATTAAAAACAGATTTTAGATGGAGCTCATTGGTGACGAGAGCAGACCTCCAGAAGGCCGGAGGGCACCTCACGTGGTCCATGCGGGCTACCTGGTGCCCGCGGGCAGCATGTTGATGACCACTGCTTTAGAAGATCCAAGATACATTGTATGTAATAATGTATTTAACAACTCAGATTAAACTAAAATTATTCTGTTCACAGCTCTCTTTAGTACTCTAGTGTAATGTGTTGGTAACAAAGGGAATATGAACCGTGTCTGAGTGGCTCACCACTGCAGCACCAGGACGATGGAGCCCCGTTAGGCAGCCTGGAGGAGTCCATGGCCCCGCTCACAGTGGAGGAGTTCAGATGAGGACACTCCATCACTCCACTTAACAATGGAAAGGCCAATTAAAGCCAACTAGCGGCACGCTAACGTTAGCGGGCGATGCGGATGGAGAACAACTCGTCCTCGTGACTCAGCTGACCGCCCCCGGTGGCTCGTGCTAACCGGGTTTCACTGCAGAGCACAGCCCGGAGGCTCAAACCGTCCGCGTCCGTCGGACTTTCAGTAAAAACAGGAGAAAAGTCGGTATCTCGGTGTGTTGTGTTGTTCGCTCTTTACAACAACAACTGGAAACAACCCGAGGAAGTGACGCCAACTCCACCGGCCTGTGTGGTCACATGAATATTCATCACTATGAGTGCGGGCATAGACGTGATGAACAAAAACAGAAGAGACGTCCTTAAAGCGCCGCCATCTTGGTACAGGGCTTGTAGAGGCGGTAGTGCTGTACATCAGGGTTGGGGTCAAATATAATGGCCGGTGTATTCAGACGCAGCGCCCCTCATTGGCCAGTTTAGGTGACGAAGAAGAAGAAGAAGAAAAAGAAGAAGAAGAAGAATGCATTGGATTTTATATAGCGTTTTATCATTACACTCAAAGTCGCTTTACAGAATTAAGGCATTATTCTTTCACTCCACACTTACAGTGTCTGTTCGTTGACCAAGTTTGATATTGGTTACAAACAACATGCGTGAATAAATGTTGACAATTGAGAGAAACACTTAATTCCCAATGTGCTGTAGGAGACACTGGCCTGTACCAAGATGGCCGCCGCATGGGCACGTGGCTCCATTCGGCAGCCCCAGACAATGCAGCGTCTATTTATGTCTTGTCCATGTGAGCTGGTCGAACGATAGCGAACACGGAGAGTACACGTCAACACTTCCGGGTTAGTTTCAAATCTTTTTAACTGTTTGCTTAGAAACACAATTTGGACAGAAACTAAATAGAAAATAATGTTGTCTTGTCCTGTGTGTTTGTCTATTAAATGTCTTAAAAAAGTTTCTTAAGACATATATCAGTAAGAATAAGAAAGAAGAGCAGCAATTTTACCTAGGACAGCAATACAATACAATATGTATTTAATGGTATAAAATATATTAACACTTAATAACTAACATAATAAAAAGTATATTGTGATAGAGAATATTATTAATTTAAATATTGCCTAAATTGAATTGATAAAATGTATGTATATTAGGGATGTAACGATTCACTCAACTCCCGATACGATTCGATTCACGATACTGGGTTCACGATACGATTCTCTCACGATTTATTTTACAAAATGGGACTGTAGACAAATTTTTTTTTTTGGGAAAAAAACTAGAAAATACTGTATTATTTTCCTTTTATTTTTCATTGTCAAAAGAATTCCTTGATAAACTATTTAAAAAGAATGCAATTTAACTAAAAATAAATCTTGAATGAAATAAATAAAGGAATAATACAAATAAAAATGAAGCCTATTCATTTAAATTCTGGTTCTATAATAAGCAATGCAAAACTGCATAATAGTTCTTTTTCTTTTAAAAGTGCAACTGAAAATGTATTTTGTGCTTTAACAATTGTACTTTAAAAAAAAAACAAAACGTGATTGCACTGATTTACGTCATATTTGTTTGGACCAGCAGAGGGCGCTGGTAACCCAGTGGTCGGTTGGCATGCAGATATCTTTCAGTGAAGAAGAGAAGCTATGCTAGCAGACAGAGCTAATAGAAAAACGTGACTTTTACAGATATTCAAGTAATATTACAGATATTATTTCGGTGCTTAAGGGGTAATGAATCTTTTATAAACATATTTAAGAGTAGAAGGCGGCCAGAAAGAAAGTATTAGCAGACTCCGCCCGCCGCCTACACTTGTGGATAGCGCCCTCTGCTGATTAAAAAAAGTACTGCGATTCAATTTTCAGAAAATCGATATCAACCGTGATAACTATGAATCGATTTTTAACTGCCTTACGATTAATCGTTACATCCCTAATGTATATATATATATATATAAATGAACCCCCTCAGCCCGATAATCAACAAGACTGGCTATGGATACCGACTCAGGAACGGGGACACCATCAGTCACCTCCTCTACATGGATGACATCAAGCTGTACGCTAAGAATGAGGGAGACATCGACTCACTGATCCATACCACCCGGATATACAATGCAGACATTGGGATGTCATTCGGATTAGAGAAATGTGGTCGGATGGTGACTAAGAGAGGGAAGGTAGTCCACACAGAAGGGGTCTCACTCACAGAAGGAACAATAGCAGACATTGAGGACAGTTACAAGTACCTCGGAATCCCACAAGCAAATGGCAACCTCGAAGAGGTGACAAGGAAAGTGGCTACGGCCAAATACCTCCAACGAGTACGGCAGGTCCTAAGAAGCCAGCTCAATGGCAAGAACAAGTCCCGGGCAATAAACAGCTATGCCCTGCCAGTAATCAGATACCCTGCAGGAATAATAAACTGGCCAAAGGATGAGATACAGACCACAGATGTTAAGACGCGAAAGCTCCTAACCATGCACGGAGGGTTCCACCCCAAATCCAGCACTCTGAGACTGTACGCTAGCCGGAAGGAAGGAGGCAGAGGACTAGTGAGTGTGAGAGCCACTATCCAGGATGAAGCATCCAAGATCCATAAGTACATCAAGGACAAGGCTCCAACAGATGACGTACTCAGTGAATGTCTCAGACAATGGGGAACAGAAGATGAGGTGCTGGAGGTTCCGTCCTGGGAGGACAAGCCCCTGCACGGGATGTACCACCGAAACATAACTGAAGTGGCGGATATCAAGAAATCCTACCAATGGCTAGACAGAGCCGGACTAAAGGACAGCACAGAGGCACTCATCATGGCTACACAGGAGCAGGCCTTGAGCACCAGAGCAATAGAGGCCCAGATCTATCACACCAGACAAGACCCCAGGTGTAGACTGTGCAAAGAGGCCAATGAGACAATCCAAAACATAACTGCAGGGTGTAAGATGCTGGCAGGGAAAGCTTACATGGAGCGCCATAACCAAGTGACTGGTATAGTGTACAGGAACATCTGTGCAGAGTATGGGCTGGAAACCCCAAGGTCAAAGTGGGAAACACCTCCAAAGGTGGTAGAGAATGACCGAGCCAAGATCCTGTGGGACTTCCAGATACAGACGGACAGAATGGTAATGGCTAACCAACCAGACATTGTGGTGGTGGACAAAGAGCAGAGGAAAGCCGTTGTGGTCGATATAGCAATACCAAGCGACTTCAACATCAGGAAAAAGGAACACGAGAAACTAGAGAAATCCCAGGGGCTCAGAGAAGAGTTGGAGAAAACCTGGAGGGTGAAGGCATCAGTGGTGCCCGTGGTCACTGGGGCACTCGGGGCAGTGACCCTCCAAACTGGAGGAGTGGCTCCAGCAGATCCCAGGAAATACATCAGACATCTCGGTCCAGAAAAGTGCAGTTCTAGGAACAGCAAAGATACTGCGCAGAACCCTCAAGCTCCCAGGCCTCTGGTAGAGGACCCGAGCTTGGAGGAAAAAAGAGACCGCCCGCGGAGGGTGAGGAAGGGTTTTTTTTTTATATATATATGTATGTATGTGCGTATGCATGTATATATGTTTGATCTGCATGTATAAACTGTATATATAAAACTTGTATAGAATATATATTGAATGTATATTGTAAAAATTGTAATATTAGTTTAAATGTTTTGTGTGTATGATATTATCTTGAGAATCTTGTTTTGTTGTGATAGGGTATATCAAAACAATATTCACAAATAGATCCACAATTTTCACATGTATTTTTCAGATCCACAAATATTTCCACATGTAAAAATCATGGATCTATTTGTGAATTATTTTTAGGCAAATCTCTCCCCATCACTTTAGGCTGAAAAATTAGACAATTGAGTGCTGTCAGCAATACTGTAATGTAGCTTTTTTTTTTTTTTTTTTTTTTTTTTTTTTACAATTTCTTACTTAAATAACCAAAGGACAATAATAATAATAATAATAATAATAATTAGTAGTAGTAGTAGCAGTAGTAGTAGTAAGATACAGAAGCTTATTGCATTCACTTGAATAAAAAAGTCTCTGTTTTTATGAGTAAAGTTTCTGTTTTTATGAGAAAAATAAATTCTATTTATAAATTCTGTTTTTATTAGTAAAGTTTCCATTTTTATGTAAAATAAATCATGTTTTATGAGTAAAGTTTTTGTTTTTATGAGTAAAATAAATCCTGTTTTTATGAGTAAAGTTTCCATTTTTATGAGTAAAATAAATCCTGTTTTTATGAGTAAAGTTTCTGTTTTCATGAGTAAAATAAATCCTGTTTTTACGAGTAAAGTTTCCATTTTTACGAGCAAAATTTAAATCCTGTTTTTATGTGTAAAGTTTCTGTTTTTACGCGTAAAATAAATCCTGTTTTATGAGTAAAGTTTCTGTTTTTATGAGTAAAATAAATCCCGTTTTTATGAGTAAAGTTTCTGTTTTTATGAGTAAAATAAATCCTGTTTTTATGAGTAAACTTTCTGTTTTTATGAGTAAAATAAATCCTGTTTTTATGAGTAAAGTTTCCGTTTTTACGAGTAAAATAAATCCAGTTTTTATGAGTAAAGTTTCTGTTTTTACAAGTAAAATAAATCCTGTTTTTATGAGTAAAGTTTCCGTTTTTACGAGTAAAATAAATCCGGTTTTTATGAGTAGTTTCTGTTTTTATGAGTAAAGTTTCCGTTTTTACGAGTAAAATAAATCCCATTTTTATGAGTAAAGTTTCTATTTTCATGACAGTCTCCTACTACAGATGATCACAGCTTGATGCTGAACGCTGCGCCATGCGTAGGCTTTCCAAAGTGGCGTCTCTTTTACATGCTCTTCTTTTTACTCTTAAAAACATGATTTATTTTTTTCTTGGAAAAACTGGATTTATTTCACTCATGAAAACAGAAACTTTATTCATAAAAACAGGATTTATTTTACTCGTAAAAACAGAATCTTTACTAATAAAAACAGAAACTTTTCTCATAATAACAGAAACTTTTGTGAATGCAATAAGCTTCTGTAGTAAAACAATGTCAGTACGTAACTGCTACATACTGTGTGCTGATTTTTAAAAATGCTTAAAACATCACATCAGTTAACCATTGATAAAAATAAAAAAAAATCGACCAATGATAAAAAAAATATATGATTGTCATGGCCAGCTTGCTAATTTATATGAATACAACAGCTTATTATTGTAAAGTTATTTATTGCAATGTATATTATAATCATGTTTTTTTGGAGAATAAACTATTCCTTTTTTTTTTTAAACTTTTCTCTATGTGACAATGGGATTTAAGATGTTTCAGTGTGGGGTGGGTCACTGTTTCAATGTTTTTCAGAAAATGCAATAAATATATTAAACACCAACTTTGTGACACAGAGGTTGGATATAATTGTAAGAAGAGAAATACCGTAGAATAAAAAATGTGTCTGCTCACCACAATAAAAACTTAGTTTGTCAAAATGTGGCATTACAATATGAATGATTTTTTAAAAATCTGTTTTAGATTTACTTCAAATTAGTACCCAAGTGTTGAAGAAAACTTTAATAAAAATAACATTATGAAAACTTCATGTTTCATTTAAGACAGATAATAAAAAAAGGGCAGAACATAATGAGAAAAATGCAGTAGCTATCTTATATGTCTGTGAGAAAAATCAAGTTAAACTTGCATATATTGACAGTCATGATATGTTTGGTTTCAGCTTAATGGTTGCCCCCCCCCCCAAAAAAAAAAAAAAAAAAAAACAAAAACAAAAAGATCACAAGCAATAAAAGCCATCTGTGCCACTGCTGAGGGAGTTTCTATGACATTTCTATTTCCCTGTCCTGGAGAGGAGAGTCAGACTGGTGGTCTTTACTTTTCCCAGCGCCCTTCTTCTTCGACTTCTTTTTCCTATAACACAACAAGTGTCAAAAATGAGTTGTAGGATCGAAATATAAAGATAAATCAGCAGCGATGAAAAACAGAACTTACTGTGACTGAACAGTCAGGACAATCACAGTTATGATGACGGCAAACACTACGATACCTATCAACACTCCACAGATGATTGCTGTGAAACACAAGAACAGTTTTAAACAGTCAGGAGCTGAGTTAATAAAATAAGTATTTTACTATTTGTTTCCCATAATATGCACACAAATCTCTCAAACTTTTACACATTCAGGCTTTCAGATATGGGGTGCCGAATGTAGAAACTCGGTCACTGTTTAATAGCCGACATATTTGGAACATTTAGCTCACTTTCCTCACATTTAGCTAATTCCTTTTTCATTTGAGACAAATTCATTTTAAACAGCATGTTTTATATCAATGTTAGAAATGTTTAAACATGAAAAATGAATCTAAATGTTTCAGTTAAATCTAAAAGTTGAATCTAAATCGACATGTTAATTCCAAATCTTAAATCTCCAAATGTGCGACCAATTTAACATTTAGATTTACGTTTAACATTTAGATTTACATTTAACATATTTGATTTCACATTTAACATTTGGATTTCACATTTAGATTTAACATTTAGATTTAACATTCACATTTAGATTTAACTTTCACATTTAGATTTAACTTTCACATTTAGATTTAATTATCACATTTAGATTGAACATTTACATTTAGATTTATGATTTATTTTTCATGTGTACACATTTTTTAACTGTGATATAGAACATGCTATTTTCTATGAATTTCTGTCTCAAATTTTAAATCTGCAAATGTGCGACCGATTTAACATTTAGATTTACATTTAACATTTAGATTTACATTTAACATTTAGATTTACATTTAACATTTAGATTTACATTTAACATTTAGATTTACATTTACATTTACATTTAACATTTAGATTTAACATTCACAGTTATATTTAACATTCACATTTAGATTTAACATTTACATTTAGATTTATTTTTCACGTCTACACATTTTTACCCATGATATAGAACATACTATTTTACATGAATATCTGCCTAAAATGAAAGAAAAATGTCCTAAAAGTTCAAAATATTTCAGCTATGAAACAGTGACCGAGTTTTTACATTCAGCACCCCATATTTAGAATTGAAACTCTTTGTGGTACCCAGTCTGAGCCAAACACAAAGTATTCACACATTTCTCTCATGATTTCTGAGATCACAGTGTATCTACTGACCAATGGGAGTATCCGGCTCATCTTCTTCTTCCTCATCACCATCCTCTGAAATCAAAAGCATTTACAGTGAAGCTCCATAAATCTATAAATCATACACAAATAATATGAAATATGCAGAGAAGAAGAAAAGAAAAATAATCACCATGGATGCCGTCACAGGTTGCGTTGCAGCTTTCGTAGTCGGTAAATCGGTTCCCATTCCCAATACATCCGGTGTATAGGAACTTTTTGCATTTGTCATGAATTGGGTCGTAGTAGTACCTCAAAATTCTGCTCTCACAACCGCCCATGTCCTTTTTCAAGTAGCAAACTTTGGATGCTGTATATGAAAAAAAACATATGTTACTGTTATGGCCTTTATATTGAGCCCAAATCACACTTTATTAATTACAGTGATGATAAAAATCAGAGGTGAAAGTAACGTATTAAGAAAGTTGCTTTTATGGGTACTTGTACTTTTTACATTTCTAAATCAGTAATTTTACTTGTACTTAAGTACTTTTTTTTAATTTTTTAAGTTAAATAATTCATTACATTTCTATACCCAACTGTTACTGAGTAATCTTTTTTTTTTTCTTTTTTTTTTGGTTTTAATTGATCAACGGAAATTGTGAAACTACAAAAAAAAAAAAGAAATAACTGAACAACAGTTAAATGCATCACATCTTAACCAACCAATTATATTACAATGTTTGTTGATTTGGTCTTTTCCTTTTTAAGTTTTATACACAATATTTACTGTATGCAAGATTTATTATCAAAAAATAAACATGGGGGGGAAAGTAAATAGTAACTTTTACTTTGAGTACTATTTAATTGAGCTACTTTTTATTTGTACTTGAGTAATTAATGTGTGACTTACTTGTACTTGTACTTGAGTAGGTTATATCAGTACTCTCTACACCTCTGGCTATGTGTACTTTGCATTGGGGGTGAAAGTAACTAATAATTTGTACTTTGAGTACTAATGAATTGAGCTACCGTACAATTTTACTTGTACTCTAGTATTTTATTTATGACTTACTTGTACTTGTACGATTTCAATCAAGTAAGAGTACTTCTACTTGAGTAGGATATACGAGAACTCTTTACACCTCTGATAAAAAACCACAACCCATTTATTGTTTTAAACTCACAGAGTTGGTCTCACTGGGAGAGTTTAGGGCCATTTTACAGCACCTGGAAACAAAAACTTCACCCTTTTCTTGCTTTAGCTAACTTATTTTTAACTTTTTAGTGGCTTTTATAGTTTTATCTTTCATAAGCTTTTACTCTGTGACTGTACTTTTTATTGTTTTTCACGTACTTGTACTTCTGTGCTATGCATTTTGTACATTGTAGTATTATTTTGACACTGTAAACTTGCTTTATGTGCTGCTGCCAGGACACACTAGTAAAAGAGATTATTAATCTCAATGTGGTTCTCCTGGCTAAATAAAAGCTCATTAAAATGGTTTCAAATCTTTTCTTGTTCCTGTTGTTTTACCACTTGGTGGCATATTGGCATATCTCTTATAGTCAACACATCATAGTGGAGCACACAGAGCTGCAGTCAAGCAGAGTTTATGATTATGTAGATCTTGTGCAGCTCTTTAGGCCATAAAACACCTGATCATCCACCTACTCATGCTCCAAAGTCCTTATCGAGCCAAAGAAAAAAAAAAGCACCATCATTCATTCTCCTCTACCTCTATTCCTTTATTCTTCCTTGCATTATTTTGGGCTTGTAGTTGTAAATCTTAGATAATTACTACAAATGGTATTTGATGCGAGAAGGATCCTCTTACCATCCATGGGGTAGATCTCCTCTGCTCGCTGCGAGCAGTTTCTGATGCAATCTCTTTCATGTTCGAAACGATTGTCGTTTCCTCCTTCACCTTTATATATGAAGGGGTAACACTGGTCTTTCTCTGGGTCATAATACGAGGCAAAGTTGAACTTCAGGCCTTGACCTTCGTCATGTTTCAAAAAACAGAAAGCTGTTGGATGACAAAACGTAACATCAGAAGAAGCATTACGACGATACCGAGGTTTGCAACTTACTTTGACCCAATAGGGGTATCAGATTAATGCTACTTATCATCATATCAGTTTTAACAAATCATCAACCGGTATCTGACAAATGGTTAACTAACCTCACCCACTCCTGGTTTTTATGGTGGTAATAAAAAAGTGTCATTTATGGCGGAGTGTCAGCTCCCCCCCTCCATTGGCTTTACACAAGAGAAGTAGATGCAAACGGTTATTTTAACCAAAGAACAGTTGATTTTGGAGGGAAAATGTGAGCTTCATTATCAAAATTATTGTTTTTTGGTCCATGCAAACCTTTCTACAGATGGTCTAGTCTGTTGCACTGCTGTTTTTTTTTTAGATAAACCTTTTGCAGAATGGCGTATTGTCTGTTCCTAACAATTGGTCTCAGACAGTAATGATCTCAGCCAGTTTAATGATCAGAATTACAGAGGCAGAGGCTGTCCAGTCAGCTAAGCACAATTTAGGCAACGCGTAAATAATAATTCAAAGTATGAGTTTCATTACAGTTATACACTGGCGTCAGTTGCAAGTCGAATCACAGTCAGAAAACAAGTTTTAATCATATCATTTTCACCAAAAAAATACACAATACCAATTGAGAGTTTTTTCTTTAAAATAAAATAGAAATCATTGCTCGTACCTGGAACTGAATAGGTAATTTGGAGCACCGAAAACACAATCCCCAGGAGCAGAAGGTGCTTCATCTTGCTGCTTCTCGTGGTGCGGTCCTCCCAGGAGTGACCGCGGGTTGTAAACTACAGTGGGAGTGGGTATATGCTGTTGACCTTTGGAATCTGCCTCATGGTTGCATTGTTAATCGAAACTAATGATGAGTGCACAGTTCCTGCATCATTGCCCACTTCCCCATTAAGGTTAACAATAAGACAGGTCAAAAACAAGAATATGGCTTATTTTTCTTTGTACTATGTTTGGTATTTGCTAAATCTGCCTGCACATAATGCACTAGTGCTGCTGAGCCACGTTGTAAGACAACATCTATATTCTCAATTTTTATTTGCCATGATATGGAGCACGCTGAAGTCTAAAGCTTTAAAGCTGAAGAACCTGGAAGGCGACGTAAAAACAAGCCTTTCTAAAAAGAAATATACCTAAAGTGCATTATACTAAGTATACTTAAGTATAGTTTAGGTGTATTTTGCTCGGTATACTTTTAGGTACCAAGTACACAAAATGTACTATTTCAATACTTCTTGGGACTAAATTGGCCCAATTTTAGTTTACCAAAAACTTTATTTCATACTGCAAGTAAACTTATACAGTAGGTATACGAATGCTATACTAAAATTAGTATACTAGAATCAAACCCACTTTCATTTAAATGAGCACTTTTTGTCATAATATACACGGTAATATACTTTTAACTTTATTTAACGTAGACTTGTCCGACCAAAAACCTGTGTTTTTTTTTTGTTTTGTTTTGTTTTTCTGTGTTGCATTTTATGTTGCATTTTATTGCTATAAAGTCATTATGAATGTGGGGAGAAAGGTACTTATTAGGCTGCAATCACTAAATTCTGCACATTCACAAGCTGAATATACTTAAAGGTAATTTAAATACTTGTAAGTATATCAAAAGTTTTAATGCAAGTAGGAAGTAAATATACTTGTACTTCAATGTATACATTTCAGTGTACAGCAAGTATACTGAAGTGATGCACTTTTAAGTGTATCTCTGATAAGTACATAAAATGTAAACTGAAAGTATACTTGTTAATTTTTAGTTTAAAATAAGTATACTCTAAGCACACTTAAATAGACTTATTTTTCGTAAGGGAACTCCTAACTTCATCCTAACTGTATGTGATCAGCTAGTTAGCTAATATTTCAACTATGAAACAATTTAACTAATCATCCTGAATGATTTGGTTACCTAGCAATAGCTTTCATACAAGGGTCTTTGGCTCTCCAGTGATGTGAAAGGGTTAATGACAATGATGGAATCCACTTGATACAATATGGTCTTAAAATCATTTAACACACAGGGGTCATTTTAGTTCAGGGGCCAAATATGGACCCGTTTGATCTCAAGTGGGGCACAGATTTTAGACAGGGGGGGGAAAACAACTTTAACCTTATTGATCCCTAGTTTTAAATATCCGTTCAGTTCACTTCAAAAATTCTTGATTTTGTTACCAATTTTTGTGTAATTTAGAGTAAATTTGTGGAATTGATAGCGAGAAATTGCAAGATTTGTGGAAAAAATTGAGAGTTCTTTCCACAATTTGCGATTAAAAACGACTGAATTTATGTGATATAAACAAAGGGAAAATACAAAAAACACTGTAGAGTTTCATGAAATGAATGATGAATTTGAAATATCTGCAACTGGATTATTTAGTAATTTACACAATAATTCATCTTTTCTCTGTCATTTTTGTTTTCTCTTGTGGACTGAATAAAATGTTCTAAAGCAGTGTTTCCCAAGAACCCCTTTGCCACTCCAATTTAGAAACCTTTCTTCTTTTATTTACATGTTGTTCATTGCTTGAAAATATCAACCTGTACGTTTAACGCTCGCTAAATATCAATTTTGTGCATTACAATTATTGTACAGCAGAGAATATATTTACCTCCTTTTTATGTGCATACCATGTTAGTAACAATTTAGTAGGATATTAAGGCCACAACATTGTTTATTTCATGAATGCAGTTTATTGTAAACGGGTGAAAAAGCTGTTGTACAGTGTCTGAAATAGGCTTAAAAATGACTCAGCATGTTGGAAATTGATTCATCAATGTTTCCAAGTACCCCCTGCAATGTGTTCAAGTACCCCTAGGGGTACACGTACCCCTGGTTGGGAACCACTGCTCTAAAGGGCCGCATTTGGCCTATTTGAGTAGGATTTATCAGTGCTTTTGCCACCTCTGGTGTTTTGAAGTAGTGCAGATAGAGGCTCCACCTGCTCCACCTGCAGGTCCCTCTACTCCCACCTGTCGGCCCATGGTGGGACCCCGAACCCGGGGCGTAACCGCCGCTGTTGTGCTGTCACTTTCCGGCGATGACCCCCGGAGGCTGGTTCTGTTGCGTGTGTGTGACGTCACAGGGTGCTACAATAACAACATGGGCATAAAAAGGCTGATCCGTGGCGCTTCTCCGGTGGTTCTGCTGTGAACGCGAGGCTCTTCCTTCACCAGGATCTGCATCATGCTCAGATTCACTGCCATCTTTTTACTAATGCTTTCAGTTTTCAACTCCCTGCACGGTAAGCGCTTCAATTAAGTCATTTATACAGATAAAACAAAAATAATATCATTTAAATATAAATTTAAATAAATCCTTAAAAAGTTATTTGTGTCTGTTTTAGGTGCCAAATGGACATACAGCGGTAAGTCTGATTTATTCTAATAAATTGTATAGCAAAACAATTCTTTTTAAGTTATTATTGGCCAACTAAATTAACCAAATGTAAATGTTATTCTTTTTTTTTATATAATGCCAAGATAATTTGGGGCGCCGATTGTAAAGTTGTGCATACTAAAATAAACAGCAACAGCTTTTTGCAACATTTACCAACAAACCACGTTTAAAAAATGTATGTGATTTTTTTTTTTTTACTTTACTTTTGACCAGATTTACAGCAATATTTGTGAAATTTGTGATTTTTTTCTCGTAAAAATTTAATGTTAAATATAAATGTCACATTTAAATATACAAGTTAAATCTAAATGCTAAAGGTTAATTATAAATGTTAAATGTAAATATTCAATGTTAAATCTAAATGTTGAATGTTAAATCAAAATCGAAATATTGTATTTAAATTTAAAAGTTAAATCTAAATGCTAAATCTAAATGCTAAATCTAAATGTTAAATGTTAAATCTAAATGTTAAATGCCTCGGGTGAAACTAAATATTTTGCTAATATGCAAATTCACCAGAAGTACCAAAATTAAAGCTCATTGACACAAACTGTTGCTAAATGTTGCAAAAAGTTGCTGGTTATTTTGAGCATGCACAGCTTTACAATCGGCACCCCACAAGACAATGTCGGAATTTTGTCCCATGGTTTTTTATTTTTTATTTTAAATTACTCTCTTAGCAATGCACAGCTCATGCATATTTAAGTTATTTAAGATAAAACTGTTAGTGCACCCTAATGAATATAAGAATTGTTTTAAAACAACAACAACTTCTTTACTAGAAAATATTAGTGACCCTAACTTGACCACACAAACAGATATTAGCCTGTCATTTTGAGTTCATTTACTTATTTATGAACTGTGTTTACTTTGGCTGATGCCTTAAGCTGGACCTCTCGGACCATGTGTATCTTTTCTATCATAAACAGTGCTCACAGCAAATCCTCTCACCATTGTGTCACTACTTCTTTAAATAATGCTTTGCTGACTGAAGAAGTTCAAGTGGGCTATACACATTTTAAAATTGGCTTTTGACAACTAGAAAAGAAAATGTGGGGTTAATATTTTTGATCTTAAGACATAATCTGATGCACTTAAATATACTATTTATGTTTTAATCCAGCAGTGATGTGGGAATTATTACAGTAGATTTCCTTTGTTGGATATATTGGCAATTAAGTATACAATTTATGGCTGTATTTTAAACATGAATATACTACATTACATATGTAATTTTAACAGTCACACCATTTTCTTACGTCATAAGTATTTAACAGATTTTGATCCTTGTATTTTCAGTTCATGTTCCAATCAAGATCATTTCTGTCATCATTTTGTGTGTTTTTGGTGTCATTTTGTTATTATTTGTGTTCTTTTTATTGTTCAGTATATTTTTTCTCTTATTTTGTGGGTTTTTGTTTTCATTTTTGTGTGTTGTTGGCATTATTTAAATAATTCTCTCTCAGTGTTTGTGTCCTTGGTGTCGTTTGGTTGTTTCTTATGTCGTTTTGTATGTTTCTCTGTTATTTTTGTGTATTGTGTAGTGATCTTGTATATTTTTCTCTCATTTATTGTGTCTCTGTTGTCGTTTTGTGTGTTGCTGGTAATAGTGAGTGTTTTTTTCTCTCTCAGTGTGTGTATTTTGGGTGTCATTTTGTGTATTTTGGTGCTGTTTGTCAGTTTTTTAAAAAAAAATTAATCAGTATATTTTTCTCTTTTTTTTTATAAGATTTAGTATGATTATAATTTTTTACTATAAAAAACATTATCTAACCCCACATTTGTTAATTTTCCTTTCTCTCCCAAGTACCCTCTGTAGTGCCATCGCATACTCCTAGGAGTACACGTACCCCCATTTGAGAAACACTGGTCTACACAATATGCTTTCATAAATGGTTTGGCTGATTTAATTTGGCATTTTAGTCTTTCTCCATGGGAAGCCAAAATGAAATGAAATAATTAAAGAAATTAACAAGAATAGTCAGGGTGCAAATTTCCACCAGGGGAAGTCACCATCAGGTGGTGCTGTAGAACCAGCCAAATATCCACATTATGCTTCAATACTTGTTGTGAATACTGTGTCTACAGTACCAACTGGATCATCTGACATTGTCTATCAGCTCACCAAATTTTATTTAAATACGTTTGGAACTTTTTGAGATATCCTGCTAACAAACATCCACAAACGGACAGACAATTACCGGTGAAAACACAATGCAGGAATGGGCAACTGGCGGCCCAGGGGCCACATGCGGCCCACAGTCTAATTCTGTGTGGCCCTAAAAGACAAATCCACCAAAAATTGTAAATCAAGAAATTGGAAGTAGTATGAAGCCCAACATAATACACAAAATAACTCCAAAAACACACAACAACAGCAAAATACACAGAGGGGCAGATTCACAAAAGGTTTAGTGGTAAAAGAATGTGCTAATAAGGGAGGAGGAAATGCAAATAAATGAATGCAGGGGACGCATTGCGATTCATGAAATTTGAACTGTCTGCGGTGATTGTTTTAGCATGGAAAAATGGTACAACTGAGAAACAGGTGCAGACAAACACGCAGTTGACAGAAAATACAGCAGAGATGGAAAAAAGGCTCCAGTTGTGTGTGTGTGTGTGAGAGAGAGAGAGAGAGAGAGAGAGAGAGAGAGAGAGAGAGAGAGAGAGAGAGAGAGAGAGCTGGACATGCGGCCCCTTAGAGGTTAGATCGGGCCCAAAAAATCCAGCCCGACCTGACCCAGGCCCGCGGGCATAAAGCCCGACCCAACCCGAGCCCGACAAATTAACTTAAAATGTAGGCCCGAGCCCAAAGCAAACAACATAAATTATTATTTTATTGAACGTATTGCTGCCAGTAGATTGGTGGCGTGGTGCCTCGCGTAGCTAAGGCGGAGGGGCCGCACACGCACCGCAGCTCTGCCCAAAAGGTATTGTAGCGTCCCATAGAACGTTGAAAAGGATGACAACCTTCTTGCTTGCTTGAGTTTTTTTTATTCCTACATAGAACGGCGGTTACTGACGGCAACACAACAAAACGGGTCAAAGCTTATCGGCTGCTCCCTCATTCATTCACATCCACACAGGGCATTTCCTCACCTCTGCACCTCTGATCCGCCCCCTATTCCACTCACAGCCACTCACATTCCAGCTCAGCCCGAAGATGCATTCAAGGAACACACAATAATCGGAACCATCATAACATTAACATTAGAACAATAAAACTATAGGTGAACCCACTTTCTGTTGAGTTCAGTAGTCAACTACTTGTCTATTTAAAATAGGTTAAGTATGATCAGATTTTGTATTAATTAAACTAAAAAGGCAATGCATTTAGTTCATTGAGAGATGAAAAAAATAAATAAATAAATGAAAAAAATCTTGAAGCCCGACCCGACCCTAACCCGACTCTCAGGCGTGACATCTTAGCCCGACCCAGCCCAAATTTTGGGTCCGGCTCGGGCCAAAAATCTAATCTCTATGGCCCCGGTGGCTGTGGTGCAGATGGTCGCTGTGCGCAGAGATGGATATGACCATGGATCAATGTAGCTTTGGACGCACTGCTCCAGTCTGCCTTTCTCTCCATGTTTTGACCGTCAAAGCCTTGTGTTGTGTTGATGTCAGGCCAGAATGTCAGATGTCAGTAGATGTAATTTACGCAGTAGTGATTACTGATGGCACAATGGTCACATATGAGTGTGTGCGTGACACAGCTCTGCTCAGACCAACTGGATTATGGTCAGTAGATCATCTTTCGGTCCAAATCTGCCTATTTTTCATGGACTGATCAGAGCAAAGTTACAGGTCCTGACGGAGCACCCACACTAAACTAGGGGGACAAAATATCATTAGGTTTTTAAGTTGTTGTTTTTATATGTTTATTTAGTTTTCTACATTATTAAATGTTTGGGCAGCAAACAGAGAAGTCCATCTGCCTCAAATGTAACTTCCTCAAATGTCAGTGTGCTTGTGCGCACTGGCGTCTCCACATTAAACAAGCAAAATGCTCATTTAAATAGGGGCTGTCTACACCAGTTCTGCTCGTGAACTAATGATTTCTGCAATCTTAGCGAATTCTATGCAGCAGGTGAGGAAACTGCATCACTAAAGGATTTAGGGACGCAACTGGATTACCACACTTTATTTCGGATTTTTGTGAATCCGCCCCAGAATGTCAACAAAAATACATGAATCATAAACACAAAAGATTCCAATAATATACGCAAAAGGACATCAGACACGCAAAACAACCACCTAAACTCACAAAACAATAACACGTATACAAAATGACACTAACAATTGAATAAAAATGACAACAAATACTCAAAACGACAAAAATACGGAAAAAAATCCAAAAAGGCACAGATTGACTAAAAAACGAAATGCAAACATAACACACAAGAAATAACAAAAACACATATGATTCATAAAATACACAAAATGCCAGCAACAACTCCCAGAATGACAGATAAATACAGAAAATGACTCCAAAAACACATGAAATGACTAAAAACTCAGAAAAAAAACTACACAAAAAACCAAAAACCTACAATAAATAAAAAGCCTTTGTTCTTTCCTGTGTTAATGCTCATTTGCCAGTTATTCTTAATACTGGCATGAATGTTGATAATGTGGCCCTCGGATCAGACAATCACATTTTTGTGGCCCTCGCTGTGATAACAGTTGCCGATCCCTGCCCTATTGTTTGCCTACACGTAATTACAGCACAGTGGGTGAAATCATAACTTCTTCAAAGTCATGTCCTCTGTGTGTTTGGTAGCAGTTTGACACCGCTGAGTCATAATTAACTGTCACACAATCACCCCCCTCTTCTGACAAAGGACAAACAGTGAAAGGTGAAAGAGGAGTGAATTAAATAACGTCAGCCATTGTGATTGCAGTTTTCTTTCTCCTTTTTTCCTTGTGTTGATGCAGGGTTAAATATATGTGTCCATTTTACGAAGCTTAATTCCCTTTTTGCAGATAAACAGTCCCTATTTTTAGGAATCCACCCACAGCCAGCCATATACTACCAAGAACTGCCACCAAATGGTGATAAATAAAAACAAAACCAAGTTTTTAAGATTTATGATAGTCAAGTGAGCTACTTCCACAGAAGATTTTACTTTGAACCAAATAAGTGTTCTGTAATGTCATACTTTAATTTGATGCCTTTTGGCATGTCTTACGTAACCTATCCAAATTTGTTGGACAGTCGGTTCGGGGGCAAGCCTCATGCTGCATCATGACATTTTCACCATGGTCAGCTGTCAAATGGTGCAGGATATAAATTCTGAACAGACAATGAATAAGTTAGAAATACACTGGACTGACCATCCCAAGCCTGTTCGTTTGCTTTCTTTTTAAATACAATTATTATTTTATCATCAACTCGATGCCAGGAACCGTCTTCCTGCAGAATGTGTTTTAAAGCTTTTGCGGAAAAACAAACTCTTAAAGCTGAGCCCTGTCCAAGGTGCATAATTCAATCGGCAAATATGTCTGTTTTCCATTTCTAGACCTAGAGAAACCTCTCATTTAAAGAAAAAGAATGTGCTTTCTCTGGCTGTCCCCTGTCTTTTGTCTTTAGACTGGGTTGTGCTTATGTCTATCTAAAGGGTCCTTGAGGGCTCCTGTCCTGAAACCTTTAGTTCAGTGTTTCTCAAATGGGGGTATGCGATGGTAATACAGGGGGTACTTGAGAGAGAGAGAGAGAAACAGACGGTGGAAAATGTACAAATAAATAGTCAGTCCTGGCCCCACCCCTGGTGTGAGATGACCGGAAATGAGACAACTGTATTTCTATAGCTCAGGTGGTAGAGGGGTCATCCTCTGATCGGGAGGTTGGGGGTCGATCCCGGTCTATGTGTCGAAGTGTCCTTGGGCAAGACACTGAACCCCAAGTTGCTCCCAGTCATTGACTAGCGCCTTGCATGGCAGCTGTCCCATTGGTGCGTGAATGTTAGTGTGAATGAGCTGATATGTAAAGCACTTTGTGACCTCTGTCTGTGAAAGGTGCTATATAGATAAATTACATAAAAATAAATATATGAGCTCAAACATGATCAAAAACTAATTCCAGAAAAAAATGTCTTTGGTGTCACCAGAAATTCTTTATCAAAATGAGGTCACGATCCAAAAAAGGTTGAGAACCACTGCACTAAATACTGTTTCTTTCCACTTATTTACAAAATGAGATTCTTTAAAATGTGTGTTATCACTAGTTCATTCCATCATTATAGAGTTGTTTTTGAATAGTTTTCTAAGCAGTAGTAGTCTGATTCTTGGATTCAGAAATAAGAGAATGAGAGTACTTGAGCCTAAAAAGTTTGGGAACCACTGCTTTAGTTGACTTTTTTCTCTAAAACACCTGATTGCATGTGCAATTTATGCTCATTATCTGACTGCAGAAAGAACCATCTGCTGCAGGGAACCATTTAAAACATGCAGAGCTGTGGACCTTTCTCATGTCTCCTTATACTCAACGAGAGAAACTTCCTCTTTATCACACAGAGAACATGTGCACTCAACCTAACAATGTCCAAATTAGTTTTGAACACTACTCATACGTACCATCAGTTTGATGAAAAAGAAATGATTAGATCAATCCGGTTACTGTTCATGTACTGGTGAGCTTAAAACATGAAGCTCTCCTCCATAGTTTTCCTGTAAATATCCAAATATCACACAAACAGAACAATATTTAATCTTAAAACAAAAAAATGCTGTGTATCTGGTTTTTGATTTTTCTGTATTACTGTTTTGGTTTTAAGTCAGTAAACAAAATAACCACACCTTGTATTTGTTATTTTGATTTGGTTTTAAAACATAATAACCAAAGAACGAAGGGTACACGGATTTCGATTTGCTCCTGTTTTCTGTTTGGATGTGCTGCTCATTATCCCCCACAACAAAGTGGAAAGGGGATATAGATTTGAGCTCCGTCCTTCTGTGCTTTTCTTAGAAATCGTTTAAGATAGGATAACCAAATTCAATGTGTAGCTTCAGGGTATCAATACCTTGATGGAGTTCGAAAACGAGAAGCGCGCAATTATTTTTTATGGAGTTATTGACCTTGTTCCGTTTTTTTGACTCTGTTCGAGGTATCTTCACAGGGGACAGCTTTTCTTTGAATCGTTTACGTTAGGATAACCAAATTTGATGTGTGGCTTCAGGGTATCAATACCTTGATGGAGTTCGAAAATGAGAAGTGCGCAATAATTTTTTCCGAAGTTATTGCCCTTGTTTCTGTTTTCTTTACTATGTTTGAGGTATCTTCAAAGGGGACAGCTTTTCTTTGAAACCCGTTAAGATAGTAATTTTATATTCTGATGCGATAATATTTTTTTATGTATACATCTACGTTTTTAGATTTAGGACATTTAGGAACCAATCTTGCGGGGGATGTTGATGACTTTCTTCTTGTTATGATGTGTCTTTGTTATAAAATGCAATCTGAGCATATTCGAGCTGTTTGTTTATCTATGTGCCTCAGCTTTAGTCATGATGCTGCTGCAAATTTACAGTTTTACTAGTTTTAAAAAATTTAATTTATAACTTTGACCGCATTAAGAATGGCAACATCTTGACTGGAACTGCAGTTTTGCAGATCCCCTCACCCATTTGATCCCATTGAGGTCATTCTTCAACTTGGACTAAACCTTGAATTGAAAAATGTTTCTGCTTCTCATGGTTTTAACATTAACTTTGAGAACAAAATGTTCTCTCGCTGCTTCAAAGATACCATTTACTTCCCCTCTCGAAGGGTAATTATGTTGCTTGTGGATGAGGTCAGATAACAGTCATGTTTCCTAAATGTTATATTAGTAATCAATATTGTTACAGGTCCAGATGGGGAGCATTACTGGTCAAAGCATTATCCATACTGTGGTGGTGCTTTCCAGTCTCCCATCGACATCAAGTCTGAGCTCCTGAGGTTCGACCCGACGTTACGTCCAATCGAGGCTCAAAACTACAACCTTTCACCTAGTGAGCAGCTCACTCTGGGAAATAATGGGCATTCTGGTGAGTACTCAACAATAGAAACACTAAAATATTAGGAAATATCACCAAGATTCAGACGAAAATCCCACATTTGACAATAACTATCCTTATGAAAAAGAAGTCTATTTAAGTGTGCTTAGAGTATACCTTTTTTAAACTAAACATTAAAAAGTATACCTTCAGTTTACATTGTATGTACTTATCAGAGATACACTTAAAAGTGCAACACTTTAGTATACTTGCAGTACGCTGAAATGTATACATTAAAGCACGTCATACTTGCATTCAAACTTTTGTATGTATAGCAGATTTTTTTGTATATTCTGAGAGAGTAGGTGGAGCTGTATTACTATACCAATTGTTAGTTTCCTATGCGAAATATTGGAAGCTGAATATGGAAGAAAAATAAGGATGCACTAATAAATTGGTCATTTCTTAAAAAGTGTTAATCCGGTCAAACTAAAACTTTACAGTGTGCTTATTGAATAATCATGAAACAATTGGTAAAAAATTCAGAATTTTCGGAGAAATAGTAATATAGGTTTTCTTTATTAAGTTTTAACATTATTTTTAGAAAAGAAGAATATTTCTGAAAAGGTAAATCCAAATCTTATTTTTTATTTTTTTTAAGTACTTGACAAAGATTTATTTTAGGGTATTTTAAAAAAATCTCTGAAATGTATCCTACATTTTGCTCTATATAAAACTCAACAGTATATCACTAATTTGGAAAATAATTTATTAAAAAATTTTACTGAAAGTTAATCTTTTCATTTTGCAACTTTCCTAAATCACCCCAGGGATACCCTACCACAGTGTTTCTCAAATGGGGGTACGTGATGGCACTACAGAGAAAGTGGAAAATTAACAAATGAAAACATTTAGAAATATGGGGTTTTATCACGTTTATTTTTAGTTAAAAATGATAATCACACTGAATATTACCAGCGACACACAAAACGACAACAAAGACACACAAAATGAGAGAAAAATACACAAGATCAGCAAAAAAAATACACAAAAATAACAACCGAAAACACACATGCTGAAATAGAATAATTTAAATAATACGACAACGACAACAAAAACACAGAATAAGGGGAAAATATACTGAATAATAAAAAGAACAGACACACAACAACAAAATACACTAAATTACATTAAAAGAAAAACACAAAATGATGATAGAAATGATCTTGATGAGAGCATGAACTGAAAATACAATGATCAGTCTTATAAAATAAAGTAAGATAAGATAAAATCAATAGAAATAAATCTATTCAGGAGGCACTAAATACTGTTAAATCCACTTATTTACAAAATGTGATTCTTTAAAATGTGTGTTATCACTCATTCATGCCATCATTATGATCTATAGCTGGTTTTTCACAGAATTGTGAGCAAAATGTTATAGTCGGACATAAGGGGGTACTTGGGTTCAAAAGTAAAAGAAAGGGGGTACTTGAGCATAAAAAGGTAGAGAACTACTGCTCTAACATATCCACATTTAGTGGTATGTTTCACACCACTGTAGAATTTATTGAAAATAGCTTCATTTTTCGGTCAACCCTAAGAAAATACCAGGAGGATCTTCTC
>NC_041049.1:62038954-62141454 GCF_900634775.1 Gouania willdenowi | reverse complement strand
TTTGCTTCCTGGCCCTTAATCATCGACTTTGTGATAAATATAGGAATTAGCAGAAATAAATCCCACAAACTCTAAAGTAAAAGTTGAGCATTGAAACTTGCTGAAGGCAGCGTCTCTAAAGTACTTCTGTTAGAAAGTTCAAAACAGTTATTATATGACTGCTCATTTGTAAAGTGGTTTATTTTGTGTGGTTGTACATTAATGAAGTGCTTTAGGGCGACCGTGGCTCAGGTGGTGGAGGGTCGTCTTCTGATCGAGAGGTTGGGGGTTCGATCCCAGTACCTGACTATGTGTCGAAGTGTCCTTGGGCAAGACACTGAACCCTAAGTTGCTCCCAGTGGTCGACTAGCGCCTTGCATGGCAGTCCTGTCCCACTGGTGTGTGAATGTGAGAGTGATTGGGTGAATGAGCTGATATGTAAAGCTTCAGTGTGGTGATAAAACACTATATAAATCTAGACCATTTACCATTTACCAGTTACGCTTTCCTTCCCTTTCGCAGATGCATGTCGTACATTACAACTCGGACAAATACCCAAACATGACTGTGGCTGTGGACAAATCGGACGGCTTGGCTGTGCTGGGTGTGTTGATTGATGTGAGTGTTTGGAATCATGAGTCAGTTAAGGAGACAGTGCAGGGAATGACTGACACTATTCTTTATACAGGTGGGAGAGTTCAATCCAGCCTATGAAAAGATTTTAAAGTTCCTCAATGGTATCAAATATAGAGGTGAGTTGGTTGTTTTTTTTTTTTATTGTTGACAGAATATCAACTTTATCAAATGTTCCCTTTTTTACATTAAAGAGTAACTAAACACCTGCTTTCTCCTGACCTGCCACTAGGAGAAACATTTTTAAAAATGCCTTGATTATGGGCGGGGCTCCTGGAGCAGTTAAGACACACCCAGTCTATACTATAAAATCTCCAATGATCAATCTATACTACGCTAACTAGCTACTCATTACTCAATATACCTCTCTATTCACTCTTCTTTTAATCCAACCTACTCACCACAGATTGTAGAGCACACAGGTGCTAGTGCTTGTTTGTGATGTAAAATGGTCCCAAAATGTCACATGATCTTGTTCTCAGCCAATAACAAAAGTCAATTGTAATAGCCTGGTTTCAACCCATAGAGGGCAGTCAGTCTGGGGTGCAGATTTTAAAGTTGTGCATGCTCAAAAATAAACAGCCACTTTTTTGCGTCAATGAGCTTTAATTTTGATACTTCTGGTAAATTTGCATATTCGCTAAATATTTAGTTTCACCTGAGACATTTAGATTTAACATTTAGATTTAGCAATTAACATGAGAGATTTACAATTAACATTTAGTTTTAACATTTAGAGTTTAGCAATTAATATTAGAGATTTACATTTAACCTTCAGATTTACATTTAACATTCAGATTTACAATTAACATTTAGTTTTAACATTTAGTTTTAACATTTAGATTTAACATTTAGATTTAGTGTTTAGATTTAACAATTATATTTAAATGCAACATTTATATTTAGATTTAACATTTAGATTTAGCATTTAACATTTAGATTTAGCATTTAACTTTCAGATTTACATTTAACATTTAGATTTAGCATTTAGATTTAAATGCAACATTTCAATTGAACATTTAGATTTAACATTTACCATTTAGTTTTTGGAATTTAGATTTTAGAATTTAGATTTAAGATTTAACATTTAGATTTAACATTTACAGTGGGTTGCATAAGTATCCGTACCACTTTAACTTCTCGACATTTTGCCACACTATGGACCACAAACATGAATATATTTAATTGAAATTTTATGTGAAAGACACACAATAAGTGACGCACAATCATAAAGTAAAATGAAATGTATACATGATTTTTAACTTATGTTACGTCTCTACCACTCCTGCACATCTTGAGACTGCAATTTTTGTCTATTCTTCTTTGCAAAACAGCTCAAGCTCAGTTAGATTAGATGGAGAGCGTTTGTGAACCACAGTTTTCAGATCTTTCCACAGATTCTCGATTGGATTTAGGTCTGGACTTTGACTTGGCCTTTTTAACACATGTATATTTTTTGTTTTCAAAATTTCCATTGTTACCCTGGCTTTATGTTTAGGGTCGTTATCTTGCTGGAAAGTGAACCTCCGCCCCAGTTTCAAGTCTTTTGCAGACTCCAACAGATTTTGGTCCAAGATTGCCCTGTATTTGGCCCCATCTATTTCCCCATCCACTTGAACCATCTTCCCTGTCCCTGCTGAAGAAAAGCACCCCCATGCATGATGCTACCACCACCATGTTTGACAGTGGGGATGGTGTTTTCAGGGTGATGTGCAGTGTTACTTTTACACCAAACATAGCGTTTTGCATTTAGGCCAAAAAGTTCAATTTTGGTCTCATCTGACCAAAGCACCTTCTTCCACATTTGTTTGCTGTCTCCCCCATGTGGCTTCTGGCAAACAGGGGTTCTCATGGTTTTCTTCTAAAATTGGCTTTCTTCTAGCCACTCTTCCATAAAGGCCAGATTTGTGCAGTGTACAACTAATAGTTGACCTGTGGACAGGTTCTCCCACCTGAGCGGTTACTCTCTGCAGTTCACCCAGGATCATCATAGGCTTTGTGGCTACAGCTCTAGTCAGTGCTTTTCTTGTTTGGTTGGTGGAGGACGGCCGTGTCATGGTAGGTTTGCAGTGATGCCATACTCTTTCCATTTCTGGATGGTGTATTTAACTGTACTTTGACAGATGTTCTGAGCTTTAGAAATCTTTTTATAACCTAACTCAGCTTGATACTTCTCCACAACTTTATCCCAGACCTGTCTGGTGTGTTCCTTGGACTTCATGATGCTGTCTGCTCTCCAATGTTCTCTTATCAGACCTCTGAGACCATCACAGATCAGCTGTATTTGAACTGAGCTTAGATTACACACAGGTGGACTCTATTTAGTGCAATTTTTTCAGTGTTAATTTTTTTTTCAAGTTCAAAATCATGTATAACTGTAATTTCACTTCAGCATTGTGTGTCAGTGTGTGTCTTTCACGTAAAATTTCAACTAAATATATTTATGTTTGTGGTGCATAGCATGGCAAAATGTCAAAAAGTTAAAGGGATGCGGATACTTGAGCAACCCACTTAAAGTTTATTTAAATGCAATATTAAGATTTAATATGTAGATTTTAGATAATATTTAGATTTTACATTGACATATTTTTACATGAATAAAAATTACAAACTTTACAAATATTGCTGTAAAGCTGGTCAAAAGTAACAAATTCACATACATTTTTTAAACATGGTTTGTGAAATGTAATGCAACTTTACAATCGGCACCCCATAACATTTTGCAACAAAATATGCCAAATTGAAATACTTTGATTTTTGGGGTTTAGTTACTCTTTTAATTCCCATAACTTCTCATTAGATGTTATTGGCAGATGTTTTCTGCAATATGAAACATGCTTTCTTGTCCTTTCAACCATCAGATCAAAAGGTTCAACTGCCTGGTTTCAACATTAGAACGCTGCTACCTGCACGGTTAGATGAGTATTATCGCTATGACGGCTCATTGACTACTCCTCCATGCTATCCCAGTGTGCTGTGGACGGTGTTTAGGAATCCTGTGACTATTTCTCACAATCAGGTGCTTCAACATTTGCAAAATCCTTTAGTCACATTTACCTAAAGTACTGCAAGAAGTAACTGACACACAGAGGTACTCACGTTACTGTAATTTAGTTGCTTTTATGGGGACTTGTACTTTTTTGAGTATATTTCTAAATCAGTAATTCAACTTGTACTTGAGTGTGTTTTAAAAGAAGTACACCTAACCGTTACTGAGTAAATCATTATTTTTTGTTTTAAAATGAAAGACGGACATTGTGAAACTATAAAAAAATGAAATGACCAGACAACAATCAAATGCATCACATCATAGCCGACCAATCAGATTAAACGTAATGCGCCGTGCCAAAACAACATTGAAGGTTATTTTCTCAATTTTAGAGTTCATAAATGTAGCTAGATTTACAGCGTGAGATTGTTTTTATTTTGAATTGTTTTTTTATGTAAAAAAAAAAAAAGAATTGTACATTTTGACAAACCTTTTATTTTATACAGTTGCCTTTGTGGAAAATAAATTCAGATCAAATTGAGCACAAAATGACAGACAAACATGCAAAACAAAGACAGAAAATTACACAAAAAGACTCTAAAACCCCCACAAAACAACAACAAAAACACAAAATGACATCAAAAATACATAAAATGACAGAATAATGTACAAAATTAAACAAAAAAGCTGTTTATACATGAGATGTTTATTGTATGCAAGGGAACCGTGGCAAAATTTATTACCAAAAATAAACATGGGGGGTAAAAGTAACTACCGTAGTAGCTTTTACTTTGATTACTATTTAATTGAGCTACTTTTTGCTTGTACTTGAATATTTTATGTATGACTTACTTGTACTTGAGTACAATTTTAATGAAGTAACAGTACTTCTACTTGAGTAGGATATATCAGTACTCTTTACACCTCTGGTAAAAAGTTAGGATTGATTTTGGACAAAGTCTTTGGTTCAATTAATGCAGAGAATGTAAAAATGAACAATAATTGTAACAAAACATGATTAGTAGACACTAATAATAATGTGGTGAGTCCAATCATGTAACAGTACTTCTACTTCAGTAGGACATATCAGTACTCTTACACCTCTGCTGAAACAGCTGTACAGCTGTTCTGTGTATTTTTCTCATACATGAATTACATATTTGACTTCTGTTTGTTTCGGTGCATCTTTTCCAGTTTCTGACCCTGGCCACAGCCCTCTACTCCTCCCATGCACAGGACTCGGCTCCCGTGCCGCTGAACGGTAACTACAGGAAACCACAGCCCACCGACAGCCGAGTGGTTCTGGTATCTTTTAAAGAAGGTAAATACGGCCTTGCCTTGCTGTCTATGCGTGAGTGCAAAGGTCACAAAACATTTTCACCTTTTGAGCTGCTTTAAAAATGGCTAAAAGATGTGACACTAGATTTGTGGGTGCTTGTCGGTCACTGGCTTTTGGCTCGTCTGGTATCAACTGCTTGTGGCTGAGCTTAAGGTTTATCATTTCAAAGATAATTGATACGCTTAAGGAGCTGGTTGGGTTATGGGCTATCTTTTAAAATGCATAGAAACTTCACTAATGGAGGGAGTGTCTGTAGCTTTAAGTTTTGTCCTCAAAGTCTCTGTTTAAAGTGGCTGTTGGTAGGTCCGTGTAGTATGGCATTCATTTGCATGTTTTCCTCAAAGCTGTGTCTATCCATGAATCCGTGTACCCTTCGTTTATTGGTTATTCTGTTTTAAAACCAAATCAAAATAACAAATAAACAGTGTCATTCTTTTGTTTTAGTAATTCAAAACCAAAACAGAAATACAGAAACAAAAACCAGATAAGCAGCCTTTTTCTGTTTTAAAATTAAATATTGTGTTTGTTATTTTGATATTTACTGGGAAATTAGAGCTAGGCCTTAAGCTCATCACATTCTTTCAGAGCAAACAGGACAAGAATTGAAGTAGTTTCCCTCCACTGATCCTGGACCAGGTCTCCTCACATAAAATTAGTTTTTTAGGATTTATTTCAGCAGTTTTCTGGTCCTGCTTCTGTTTTCATGAAGTCTGTGGATGTTTCAGCTCATAACAATCTGCTCACGGTTTAAGTTTTGTTTTGTGGTGTTATGATCCAAATATTATCCAAATAAATTGGTGGCTGACTATCAACTGTGAGGCTGGTATGAGGAACAATACATGTTAGAACTTCAATCATTTGACACTTTTGCAAAGACAATTACACAGATATTTTGAGGGCAGTTAAAATATAATATTTTTTTGCACGTTTTAATACCAGCAGTGAGAAGTTGATCGCAAGAGACAAGGGGCACCAGTAGGATCATTACACCACCTCTGGTTCCTTTAATCACATGCCCTGTGCATGCTTTTTGTAACCTCCATTTTTTTTAGTTTTTTTTATTTATATATTAATAAGGTTTCAATTCACCAGTTCATCAGTAATGTGACTTGCGCGTGGTGAGCTTAAAACATTGAAGCTCTCGTCCTAGTTTTCCCATAAATATCACACAATTAGAACAAAATTTAATTTTAAAACAGAAAAACGCTGCCTGTCTGGTTTGTGATTTTTCTGTATTTCTGTTTTGGTTTTAAATTAGCAAAACAAAATATTCACACTGGTTATTAAGTTTTAAAACCAAATCAAAATAACAAATAAACAAAGAACGAACATACATGGATTTAGATGGCATATGTTTTGTCCTGGAATTGGAATATCTGCTCCTAACTTTTATGATTGGCATTAATGCATTAATGTGATAGCTTTCTGCCTGTAGTGTTTCCAAGCTGGCAGTGCTGCTGCATGCTGTGTGTGACAGTTCAAGATCCAACCAGAGATTTTCCTCATGTTCGGTGATGTTTAGTTTATCAATACTGGTTCTGTATCCGATACAGGCAGAGGACTGCACAGCACTCTTACAGTTACATCTCCATTTACAAGAAAGCACATTTTCCACCAGCTGCTAGTTGGTGATCTTGCGGATCTGGCTGACGAAGACTTGTACAAGCTCCTTCCAAGCGGCATTGGGAAGCTCCACGCTGGCAAGAAGAAAAACCACAGGAAACAGCAAAGTACAAGTCTGGTCAAAACCAAAAAAAATAAGCAGAATTCCTCCCATTGGATAAAAAGACAGACCAACCGCTATGCGGGAAAGTTTACACTGCCTGAAGATGCATTGTGCTATGCGTCACTGGAGCAACATGTTTTGGATCAGCTCAAACCGTCCCACAATGAGAAGCAGCTGGTTCAAACTCTCAGAAATGTGGTCTTCCATGATCTCAACATCAAAAGCTACTTGGACTGCAAGTCAGACCTTGCCCTCTCCACCATCAGACACATTCTGAGCGGGCGGCACACAGACGAGGCCAGTGAGTTGGATCATTCTCTGACCAGAGCGTTAAATAGTCAGGGAAAGACCTCCAAGACAATGAAGCAGGGCAACATGGTTCCTGGTGCTGTTCCCAAGAAACCTCACAGCAAGGTGTTTCCGCATCCTTGGCTTCTGCCGATGGAGTGGGAAGACTAGAAGGATTGCAGATATAGTTCTGTCTGTCATTGACGCAAAATTGTTTAAGCTATGCCTAGCAATCGATCCCTATATCAAAAGATCACTCCCAACTCAGACCTACTTAAACATAAAATCTCCAATCTGATCAAAATATGTGACTAACATACAACATCCTGCAACATTTATTTCATAAACTGTACAACTGAAGAGATTTTGACACCATTTTTCATGTTGACATAAATTCCAGAACACCCAAGTGCGTCCAAAGTTTATATTGTTATGTCCATCTTAACGTCATTTTAATGTTTGGCTTTTCGGAGAATGCCCACATATGAGTGGTAACGCAACTGAAACACTCTCGTGAGGTCTCCTTCACTGCAGCGCTGAAAGCTTAATAGCTAGGTTTCTATTACAGATTTTTGCAAAATTAAAGCGATATTTCTAAATATCGACAAAGTATAATTGCTCTTTGAACTTGTTTCCATTGAAGGTTGTTTTGGAGCCTCATAACTCATCCCGCGAGACTTTGCTGCAAAAACATGGACGCAACACACCTTCTTATTAAACTCTGTATTCCTTTGTTGTTTGACGTCCAATGTGGCAGTAATAATTTTAAAGTATAATGCTAAGAAATGTCTAGGTCTCCTCTTCTGTCCACACGTACCGTGTCGTTTTCTAGGAGAGGAGAGGTCATGTAACCAGGTACGTCACGTTCTGTGACGTGTATTTGCGGAAAAAGTGTTTCCATAGCGCTTTCGTCACACATTTTAATATCGAAACGTCTGAAATTCCTCCTCACGAAAGTGTTAAAACTTTTTTGCGATATTTGAGTGTTTTTTCAAAATTCCGGTGTTTCTATTACCAGTTTTTATTGCGCTATTTTGCGCATTTCCACGGGTAAAGGTAACACAGCTATTGACAACACCTACGGAGTTAGGAAGCATCATACTTATTATCCTTAACCAACCTTGTCACTTAAATAGGGTTATTATCAATAAGGCTGAATTAATCTTTCAAACAGAATGTCTATCTGCAACTCATGCTCAGATTCACTCATACCCAAGAATGAAAGGTTGACAGTTTTGATGTGAACGCCTCCAGAAATCAAATTCCGTGCTTCAGACATGGGATTTAGGCAAATACAAAACTGGATATTGGACGGAATTTTGTTTAATTGAAGGTTACGGACAAACCGAGCATCTTCTGGCACTTTTATTACCAGATACCAGCATGAATTTCTCCTAAAATAGAATAAAATGGTGTCATATACAGTATACTTTATGAACAGTATAAAAAAGGACTAATGGTGATAAAATCCATATTAATAATGCATTAAAATTGTCAAAAGTTCATAAGAAATTGTAAATGGTCAGAAGGTATACCTTCCAATTACTTCTTATTTTTGAGAAGAATTTCACGTAGAATAATGATCACCCTTTAGTATCAGATTTTATGTTAATAGGCACATTGGGAATCACTGTAATCTATTTATTGCTTGATTAATCTTTAAAACCTGTGCACATAATTGTAATATTTACCAAAAACCTTGAACATATGGACTAGTGAACATATGGACTACAAACGATGCACATAGGAGATTTTATCTGTCACCCTACATTGCCTTTTTTGGAATGCACATTTTTTTGTTGTTAAGAAATCTAATTTAATGTTATTTTTAATAGAAACTTGGTGGGTAAAAGCACAAATATAACAAGGAAATGCCATAATGCCACTATAATGATGACTATGAAGACAAGGATCAATGTTCTGAGTAGTTGTGTCTTTCTAGAAAACATGAAATGATCTTAACTGTTGAGTGTGATGTATTTTTGCCCTGCCAGGAATGCCTCGGAAAGAACTACAGCCAACATTATCATGCACTCATTTCCAGTCATTCTAAGCTTTTTTGTACATTTAGCATCTAAAGTATGGTTGCTTGTTTTACTGGATGTCATGTTTATTTTTGTTTAGCTTTTCAAATGTGGAGCTATGCTGGTAATTACTGTCTCTTACAGTATACACACATATGAATGAACCAAAAATATTTTGCTTTAGGTCCTGCACTTTGTGTACTTTCTCTTGAAAAGCATTCAAAAATCCTACCTTTCAATTAAAAGCATCACAAAATCACACTGGAATTGGTTAGTGTCTTTTATACTCGCACTGCAGTTTTTACGTGATATAATTAAAAGTTACACAAAGAGAACTTCTATTTCCACAGAAAAGCACGTAAATACTGCTTTGTGTTGCACATGTTTAATCAGATGTAGAAAGAAATACGTCTTGTTTAATTGAGAGAGAAGACGCCTTTAGGACTGCCACAAAAACACGTGTGCAGTATTTGTTTCCATAACTCATCAATCCTACAACTCTCGTACTGATGTGTCCACTAATTTGATTTATATATCTGTAAACCTGATTTCTTGCTGTTTTTTCTCTCTCACTGCTTCTCAGATGACCTGTTTTGGATAAACTCTGGTATGTGGCTTTTCTCATTATCAAATATGGTTTCCAACTCCTTTGTTGTGACAACCCTTCCGTCATGATTTATTTTCTGGGCAGGGATTTGAACAAAAGGAGTAGAAAATAAGTTAAAATTGTTCTTCACGCTGAGCATGACAGAAAAGTTGTTTTTTTTCTTAACTTTAAATGTTCAATAAAATGCCACATGTATACATTGATAATACATAATGCAATGACTAGCTTCTAAACCAAGCCAGTGTTTCACAAATGGGGGTACGCGATGGCACTACACTACATGATAAAAACTATAGAAATAAAACTATTCAGGCATGATTAAACCAGTTTTTTTTTTTTTTTTTTACCTTGGGATGGGGACCCCATGTGCAGTCGCCTGATATTTCCGAAACATTTATATAGATTTTTTTTAATTTTTAAATCATTATTCTTTTTTTATTCTTATTAAAACACAATCTTGTATTTCTATACTTTACCTTTGTGATATATCAATGTAGTTAAACTAAAATGTGGTATAAAAAAAAATAATAGAAAGATATCTGAGATCAAACATGATCAAAAACTAATTCTAGAAAAAAAAAAAATGTCTGAGGTCGCCAAAAATATTGTTTCTTTCCACTTATTTACAAAATGTGTTATCGCTCATTTATTCCATCATTATGCTCTACAGTTGTTTTTAAATGGTCGTTAAATGTTGTAGTCGGACAATAGGGGGTACTGTAGTTGAATTCAGAAGTACTAGAGACAAAAAAAACTTGAGAACCACTGACCTCAACCAACAATACCTGTCAAGACATGGACTTTGCCAGACCAATGAACTTGGTATTATATGCCAAGACGTCAGTAGCTGAGTAATGTCTGGCAAAACCTCGCTAGATTGGATGTTTGAAGTGTGAACGTGGATGCAGGGCATTTTATGACATCTGTCTTTTAACATTCATCGGCTTGTTCTACCAAGACTGTCATTACAATACATACATACACAGATTAAGATCAGCCTAATACATTTCATTTGTACTATAGCCAACACTATGGAAACAACAGCTACTGTAGATAAAACAGAATAGAGTCGTCCATCAATAGTGTTCGAATTTTTGGGTCATTCCATGTCATTTGAACCAATTTTCAGGACATCCCACACACTTCGGTCTCAAAGAAATGTAAATGTTTTACCAATTGTTCCATGATTATTCGATAGGCACATTGTAAATATTTAGTTTGGATGAATATGTTTTGAGATATGACTAGTTTAGTGAGGTATGTGTCGATATTCGTGCTTCCTTATTTTTCTTCCACTTTCAGCTTCCAATATCTCAGGAACCACATAGGAAACTGAAATTTGGTATAGTAATACAGCTCCGGCTGAGCTATGAACATAGACTGTTCACATCACTAATGATTAGTCACATACAGTATATGCACTGGTTGTTGGGTGACACGCTCTTGAAATTGGAAAAAATAATATGAAGAAGTAGTAAGAAGAAATCTGATCTCTGTTTTAATTTATAGTATATAAAGGTTCCTTTTTCTTGGGATGTGAAAGAATTTTTCCTCATGCGACTTCTTTATTTTTATTTTGTACCCCAACTATGGGTTATTTCAACACTCGTGAATATTGAAAATCCTTTACATTACCGTTGTAACTTGTGTATGTGTCTCATGATAATTTGTTGTTTATTCGTTTTTCACCAGTAGCATAAAAAATATAAAAAGCATTGCATCAGAAAAACTTTCATTTGTTGGAATAACGTGGCTGTCATTTAATAACACCATGTGATGTAGTAATTGGATCTGTTTTTGTAACGTATTCAGTCCCTTGCTCTTTGCAGGTTTACTGGTCCCAGTACTGGTGAACTCTACACTGGGATTCGTCCTGGTGGTCACTTTAACGTGCTGTCTTTTAAGACTTAAAAGGTAGGTACAGTAACGTTACAAATAAAACTAAATGTACTGTCATTGTGATGAATGTCACTTTGATTATTTTCATCACCAGCCCATGACACGGCCACGTAAATTAATCTACTGGGTCGCGCGTGCCAACTCAATTTTATAATTTTTTTTTATTAATGCCGCATCGAGCAAATTTTAAATGACTTTAACCTGAACCTTTGCCAAGACTGTACTTAAAATCTGTTCCAGGGAGCAGGAATAAACCTCCAATTTAAATACACTATTTTAAAAATAATTCCATCCAAAATCATGAAGACATGCACAGGTGTGGACTGGGACAAAAATTCAGCCCTGGCATTTTTCAGACCAGCCACATTATCAGCGACACCATGTCAGCACTTTGCCCCCCTCTTCCTGGGCGAATATTAAGTCAGTGAAGCTCAACATGTGGCTTTTTATGTCTTCATTTTAATTATTATTCCCTCAGAAAACTTTAAAAGTGGGAAACTTTTTTACCCCTTTTTACCCATTTCCTTTGGCCATTTTGCAACTTCCTTTATCCCATTTTTACCCCTTTTCAATATACACACTTTTTTCAGACTTTAGCTTCCTTTTGCCAATAAATATCCTTTTTTTCCTATTTTTGTCAATTTTTGCAAGTTCTTTTTACACTTTCATCCAATTTTTGTCCTCTTCATTTTTTTGGCCACTTTTCATCCAAATAAGCTAATTTTTGCCCAATCAATATCACTTGTTTCCTTTTTTCCCTACATTTTGCATCTTCTTGTTCCACATTTTTAGCCTTTTTCACTATCGTTTGCACGAATGAGGAGGATACGATCACAGGAATAACACTGAATTTCTGTATGTTTTGATTAGTTTAAAGGATAAATAACTAAAAGCATGCGTTGAATAATGTCCTTCGAGAGTTGTCTGTAGAGGAAGAGTCTAATCATCACATTTTAAATGTTGTTAAATCTCTGGAGAAACATTGTGTTCCAGCTGATACAAAGCATAGGGTACATAATTATACATACACTGTATATTCACTGCCACTGTCAACTTAAAGACAAAGTATATTTTTGGATTGTGGGAGATGCAAATTCTGAGCAGCCCTGTGAGAAACAAGGGAGAGCGAGTGCAATGACAAAATATTGTATCATATCACAAAACTCTTAGATTTTTAAATGTCTACTTTGAAAGCAAATTGCACGTCTATCATGAGACAAAACAATTATTTTGAAGCAAAGCTTACAGACATTTGATGGTTACATATTAAATGTGACTTCAAAGTGTAAGCACTCTAAGATTGTCGGTTTCACACGTTGAAGTTTTGAAATGTTTTAAAAGTCTAAAAGTATCTTGCTATTTTTCACCCATCGCCATTTGTTCTAAGAACCCCAAAACATATTATTTGAGGTTTATTTTTCCAAACTCGCCTGTTTTCTGGAGTTTTACCCCTGTGAAAAGTCACTTTCAGAGCGCTCCTAAAAACAGGCTGTTTTTTGGGCCTACATGCATATGCATGAGTAGACGTAAACACATGCCGCTTCAGCGCTGCTTGAGCGTTGCTTCAGCGTGTAAATCATTAACAGTCTTCCTTCTCCTCCTCACCTCTTATGACCACAGGAATAGTCAATTTAAGATGATAGTCAATTATTTTGTCTGACCGCTGCGTCGCATTGGGTCACAAACACGCCGCAGGAAAGAAAACTCTCAACAATCAGCTGAGTCAGCTGTTTCAAACACATGAGCTGCTACGCTGCTTTCTTCTCCTCTTCATCTTTTCTGACCACAGAAATAGTCCATTTAAGACAATAGTCCATTGTTTTGTCCAAGCGCTGTGTTGCATTGGGTAACAAACACGTCAGATCATCCCATAAAGGCAATACAAGGTTCTATAACGGCTACTAAAAGTGGAACTGATTGTGAGCGCTCTTCGGTTTATCTATATACTGAAGGTAAAGATAATAAGTGTCATATTAACTGTGATATCAACCTGCCTTCGCCAAGTTTGTTTTAAGAGGAGTCAGGAGGAGGAGTTTCCCACTTGGAGGGAAAGATGGATTCTCCTGGTGTTCACAAACTCCATCTTGTGCTGTCCTACCTTTGCCTTTCGAAACCAAACCGATTTGAACCAATCATGAGGGAGTGTTGTGGTTTAGGGCGGGGTATGCAGGTGTGACAAAGGCAGAAGCGCCAAAGCAAGGCTGGCGCATGAGCAGTTACGGAACTAGCTGGGCTACCACTATTAGCATAGCTCAGAATCAAAAAAGAATGATGTCGATACAGGAGGATGAACATGTAGAAGCTGCTATTAACTCAGTTTTAGAAGAATCCAGCATTTCCTTTTTGAAAGAGCAACAGCGAGAGGTACTTTGTGCAAAGCAGAACCTTGTTGTTGTTGTAGCCCAATCAGCTTCAAGCATTCTGCTCATGTCTCTCCCAGGTTCCAAAAGGATTATCCAGACACAGTCCCAGATCAATGTGGAGAACTCAAGTTAGAGAGAGGGCTACACATCAGTCTGGCTCATGCCAGGTTAGTTTGGAGCTGACTTTTTACAAAATACAAATTAACAAGGGAGGGAGAAAACATAACTTTTTAAACTTTGGCCCTCTGAATGAGGATAAAGGAATGTATGTCATTTTAGCAAAACCATTATAAAGTGATGTTTTCCATAATACTACCCTTTTAATGAAGATGATCCACTATTGTGTTTTTTTTTTTGTTTTGTTTTTTTAGATCTGCTGCTGAGCAAGATAAAAGTCACCATGTTGGATGCAACATTGGAGACAGGGACGAGTACGGCTCCAGGGTGTAGCTCGTGGTCCTGGAGCTTTGTGAACCTTCTACTGGAACTTTTCCTCTTTGATGTGTTTTTGTGAAATCCTTCCAAGGATTTTTTGAAAGTTTGTAGGGCAATTTTGGTTAACAATGTTATTATTGTCTTTTTAATAATTTGACTCTTCATTTTTTGTGTTGTGCCCTGTTTGGCCTGTATGCCAGGTATTTTAAAAGTTTATGACTAACTTCTAAAAGCAGCAGGAACTGTTTTTCTGTCTTCTTCTATTCCCCTGTATTTGTCTGATATTATCTGTGGATGTTCTTAGAGAAAACTTTAAACAGGAGCTTCTGAGCTGGACCAACATCCCTGATCACGTCAGATCATGGCATGAACATATCCTAGAGCTGTGCCGTGCTGGTGCGACGCCAAACCGTCATCTAAACAAAAGGACAGGAGTTAAAATGCATCCCTGATGGGCTTTGCCCCACATCCTTCACCCTGTACTTAGAGCTGGTCATAATAGGAGAGTGCTCAGCTGTGCACAAACACAGTTCCTTCCTTGTCAACTTTCCTGAGAAAAAACGGGCTTTTGTGTTTCACGGCTGCACGTGGGATGACCCCTGACCCAGCTCACAAGACTAACTCCCCTGCACTCTTTAGAGACTCTCAATTGGTCCGTAGTTTGCCTCTAGAATGCTGATGAATCACTTCAGTCAGTCAGTCAGGTCATGTTTGTCAGCCATGCTTTGTTTTTTGCTCAGTATTATTTCCACTGTGTCACTTTAAATGTCCCCGAGCTCATATTTTCCTAATTTATGTCATTGCACCTTTAATGTTATATGTATTTATTTTACCAAACAAGCTGGTTTGTTTATTTAAAAAAAAAAAGAAGAAGAAAATGTATTTATGAAGTAAGAAAAAATGTGACTTCAGAGTATTTATTTCCCTTAACCTCACTTTTATAAATAGAAAAATTCAGGAAAAAAGGGTTGCATTATACGTATCAACGTGTTTTTACTTTGTGACTGAACAGAAGGCATTTTCTGTGTGCACTCAGTGTTAAAAAATTGCTGTCTTGCTAAACTGGAAATTAAAGCCATACTTTCAAATACAGTCTGTTGAATATCATATTCTATTGTCTTTTGGGTGGAAAAATGTGGGTAACCTTGAGCAAGCAAGAACAAAAACAAAAGAAACAGGTAAACTGAAAGGCAAACCAAAGCAACTACAATAAAAAAAAAAATTAAACTAGGTCAATATATTAAACCAAATCGAAATTTAAAAATTAGGTATTATTTTAAAACTTTAGCAAGTTGGAAACAAAATTATGGCTAGTTTTAAAATAGAAAGGAATATATATATATATATATATATATATATATATATATATATATATATATATATATTTTTTTTTATTTTTTTTTTTATTAAATATATATAATTATTTTATTTTATTAACTCTGTGCATATTTGTGCCATGGCAGTCATGTTTCCAACCAAGGTAGGACAGTCCAAATTCATGGACATTTTTTTTTAAAACCGAGTTGAATTTGACCTAAATTAAACTCGTCCCAAATTTAAATGTATATATAATAAATAAATCGACCAGATGAAACGCTTGACGGCACCGTGTTGTTGGACAACACTGCAACCTAGTGGTCAGCGCAACCTATAACACAATCATACGACATCCGGAACCTAGAAGGAAGGTTGTCTTTTACTACATTTTGTTGTGTAGCGCAGCTCACGTTTTGATTTCAGAGCGGTAAACACCTGCTGTTCGATATGTTTCACCGGCCCGTGTTGAAGAACAGACGAACACTGCTGGAAAGAGCCGAGAAGTTCATCTCTGATGTGTATTTCACAGACTGCAACCTGAGGGGACGGTAATGCCATGTTATGGATTGAGTGGTGATTAGTTTAACTGGTTGTCGACTTCCTGTCGCGTGGCTAGTTGCTGCAGCAACGGCAGGTGTTTTAAGAGACCCCAAGACTTGAGGGTTTTTTTTTTTTTTTTGACGACTTTTTACTTTTACTTCTTATTTTTTCCAACAAATACCTGTGCTTTCTAATCCTTACATTTAAAAATGAGCTCGTTATGTTTTCTGTTAGGCCGATGTCATGTACTGAGATTGTATATGCGCATGCGTGCACATGCGCACTACCGGAAAATGAAATTTTTCTTAAAATAAAATAAATAATTAATTTTTGTTTATTTTTATTTTCAAAGTACATTTAGTAGCATTTTTTTTTTTTTTGACCTTTATTCAAGTACGGGAGCAACTTTAACACTTTTACCAGAGTCATTTTTTATTGAAGTATCTAACTTTTACTTGGGTATTGAGGACTTGTACTTTTGCCACCTCTGCCTATTGATGACGTATTACTGTTGCTTCATGTGTTTATTTTTTGGTTAATACAGCTGCTTTTTAATTCAGTTCTTCACCATACAAAATGAAAACCTAATATTTAACTATGGATATGTCTTCCCCTTGCGGTTTGAGAGCTTATCACAGCAGGAAATGGAAACTTTATCAATAAGTTTTCATCAATTTCCTAATCTTTTTATGATCACATTAATTTTGATTTAGAGCAGGGGTTCTCGACTGGTCTCACCCTGGGACCCACATTTTGCCACGATCATTAAATCGCGACCCACTTTTTTTTTTTGTGCTAATTCATAAATGGACTGATTTATATTTTCTAGAGTCATCACATTTCTGCTTTGAGTTTTTAGCATAGCATTTTTCAATCTGTTATCAAGATAACATTTTCCAAACCTTTTTAGAGTTCAGGGTAAATGTATTTTGAGGATCTGCGAAGCATTTTTTTTTTGGTTGCACTTCATAATTTTAGTTGATAATTGGGGAAGAAATTGTCCCTTTGTACTTTTGCCATACGGACAACCCCCGGTGCTATTGGTACGGTTACCGACGTACACGTACGTAGCGTCTTAGGGTTAGGTTATAACCCAATATTGCAACAATTTTTAGGGTTAGGTTTAGGGTAAGGTTTAGTCTTAGTCACTCGACCTAAACTGGGCAATGGCTGACCTATCACGTGACCTAAACTGGCCAAATAGGGGCGCTGCATGCTGATAGAATGTCGGTATATTGATACGACAACCGTACGGATAGCCACTGTCATTGGGAACACCCAGATAAAAGCTTTTAAACTGGTCTTTACAGGCTTTATGGAGACAGCTGCCCTCTTGAGTCCATCGCTTCCTGTCTCAGCTCTAAACGGATCTCGTTCACTGAAGCCTCTAAACAGAACTTTGCACCTTATGAAATCGGAGCTACCTTTGGACCTACGTGAGTAATGTGGCTTCGTGAATCTTATTTTTTATTGTTTTGACCTGGGTCACACGGCATGAAGCCTTTTCCAATTCCAAATCCATTTTAAATTAACCAAGTTGGGATGGTTTTTTAACCTTTACAAGATTTAAAATACGATTAAAGATCACATTTCGACCATTTGTTGAGTCCATTGTTAACACTAATCACAGTCTGCTGCCTGTTGAAGGTGGTGGACCTGCTGGTTTGAGGTGAAACTTAATATTCCACAGTCCTGGCGAGGGAAGGAAATCCATCTTTTATGGGAGAGCGACGGTGAGGCAATGGTTTGGAGAGACGGAGAACCAGTACAGGTGGTTAGGATTCATTAAAGTGCTAACGATGCACCGAAATGAAAATTGTTGGCCAAAACTGACACCAAAATAAATTAGGATATATCAGTACTCTTTACAACTCGGCTTACGTGCTCCGTCAACTCTGCTCAAAAAACACTTTAGTGCTCAGATGTATTGGAAAACAGACGCTTCCATTGGCTTTTTTCGGTGAGAAAAAAGTTTCGAAAGTGTTTGGTGGCCAGACTTTCGGTGCATCACAATAAAATACCAAGTTGATTGACTCCCTTAGTGAGTTACAGTGTTGATTAGTGAGTTTTCACTTGCAGGGCTTGACTAAAGAAGGAGAAAAGACGAGTTACATCCTGTCTGAGTGTCTGACGGAGGAGGAGCCACACAGGTCAGCTGACCAGCACCATGTGTCATTCTGCTTCTGCACAAAGTCCTGCTTATAAGTTGAACTCTTGTGTTTTTCTCTGTGTTTTAGTGTTACACTTTACCTGGAAATGGCTTGTAATGGGCTTTTTGGTGCTGGTCAAGGATCCATGATTGCAGCTCCCGACCCAAACAAGTTGTTCTCTGTGCAAAGGGCCGAGCTGGTGATATTTAACAGAGAAGTGAGGGAGCTGTTGACTGATTTTGAGACGCTTGTTGACATCGTCAAGGTATTTCCACCCAAAACAAGAAGGCAGTGTAGTATAGTTACTGTAATTCAGGTTTAGGTGATTAAAACCTTCAATCCATCTCCACAGGAGCTTGGAGAAGGAGAGCAGCGAGGCTACCAGGCGCTCTTCACCCTCAATGAGATGGTGAATGTCTGTGACCCCTTTGATTTCAGCTCCTTCCCCAAAGCACGCAACATGGCGCGTGGCTTTTTTAGCCAACGCAACGGAGAAAGCCAGCACACTGTCCACGCCATGGGCCACTGCCACATCGACTCAGGTCCTTGTTTATGAATAAGTACAGTTATGAGGCTTATTACTGTGCTGCCTTTCATGGTTAGCAGCAGAAAATTATGTCCAAAGGGAAATTAATTGTTTTAACTATTCAATTCCAATCAATTAAGTAGTAACTACAATAAAAATCTATTTAGTCCCTTCATTTAAACCAGGGGTGCCCAAATTCTTTTTATTGAAGGGCCAAAAATGATGCCCTGTGGAGGGCCACGGACCAAAACTTAACATTCATGTTGCAGTGCATGAAATTAAATATACCAATAACATAACTGTGCAAAATAAACACTTAAAGTTGTTTTGAAATTGAAGAACACTTTTATTTGTGTTTTATGACAAAATTATGAAACATCTAAATGTCTACAAAGACATTTCGTGCAATATAAAAATAATATAAATTCAAAAAAAATGGGACACAACACATCGTAACCCTCTTATAAGATCTAAACACTACATTTTCCCTGCCTTGAAACAATCCTTTAAAACTCGAGAAAAATAATCCGCTTTAGAATTTCTTATAAATCCCTATACTGTATTACATTAATTTATATATTTTAAATAAAAACAATATGGGTAGCAGGCAAAAGCTGATCACGGGCCCCAAAGTGGACGGCCCTGATTTAAACAAAGATATTTAACAAAAAAAAAAAAAAAAAAAACAGATTTGACTGTTTAGAATTCTTCAAGTATTTGCACTTTCTTGTCAAACAGCCTGGCTGTGGCCGTATGAAGAGACCATTAGAAAATGTGGCAGGAGCTGGACTACGGTGGTTGGTCTAATGGAAAAGAACCCAGACTTTGTGTTTACATGCTCTCAGGTATCTACACTACAATACATATGTCTTTCTCTGATGTAGACATCTGAGGTTTTTAATGTATCTTCTCTGTTTTAGGCCCAACAATTCCAGTGGGTAAAAGATTGGTATCCTGGACTTTACGCTAAGATCCAGCATTTTGCAAAGAAAGGCCAGTTTGTGCCAGTCGGAGGGACCTGGGTGGAAATGGTACAAACTAATCTTTAGAACATGTTGACTTTTTTAAATTATGGCCAAGCTGCCTAAGCTGCTGTAAACTTTTTGTTATACTGCATTTCTTTGAGTCATCATAGATGAAGTTTGGAAAATATTAGAAATTTATCTCGAAAACGGAAGTTTTTTTTACAGCATTTTTAACTTTGCTTATTTGACAATTTTAAACAGTTTGTCACTTATGGAGCGAACAAATCATTACTACAAACAATGTAGACACTTTCACTAGGGCTGAATGATTTTGGAAAATAATATAATTGCAATTTTTTTTCTCAATATTTCAATTTAATATGCAATTATTTTTTCAAGGGCCTCTTGTCATGTATTCATCAATGAACACAAGCAATAAATCAATCTGTTTCATAATAGACAATTTCAGATTTACTTAAACTTTAAATACATATAAAATGTAAATTTTAACGCACAGATTTCAACAATAAAGTAAACAAATCTGGCTTCACCTCTTTAACATATTTAACCAACTTTACGTTTCATGAAACAAACATGTGGACTGCACTTCTTAAACACTCTGAACTTCACAGGACAGTCTATAAATAAATAATATAAACAGATATAAATAGAAAATAATAAAGCTTACTAATATCCAGTCAGTAACATCACAAAGTGCAGGAAAAGTAAGAACTAATATCTGCTTTAACCAATTGGACGTTTTTAGGTAAACCAAACTCCCAACAAACTTAAAATAAATTACTAAAAAAAAGTTAGAAAATTGAGTTTTAAAATATTGCGATAATATCGCAAATGCAATAATCGTTTAGCCTTAATCATTCTCCATGCTGTCTAGAAGCAGGTGTGTGAGTTGAGTGGATGATCATCACTAGCCAAGGTGTGCTAACCACTTATCTATTTTTCAGGATGGTAATCTGCCGTCAGGTGAGTCCATGGTCCGACAGTTCCTGGAGGGTCAGCGTTTCTTTAAACAGGAGTTTGGGACGCACTGCAAAGAGGTGAAATTTTACACATCACAACTCGTAGGAACTGTTCTCATCCTTTCTTTGTCTCTCCTCAGTTTTGGCTTCCCGATACGTTTGGATATTCGGCTCAACTTCCTCAGATAATGCAGGGCTCTGGCATCGCCAACTTTTTGACACAGAAGCTCAGCTGGAATTTAGTTAACACCTTTCCTGTAGGTTCATGTTAAAGCGAAGCATCGGTGGCTGTTGTTCACATTGTTTTCATTTCTTTTTGTGGTTTCTAAAGCACAACACGTTCTTCTGGGAAGGCTTGGACGGCTCCAAGGTTTTAACTCACTTTCCTCCTGGAGATTCCTACACTATGAATGGCAAGGTTGAAGATGTGAGTTCAGATTGCAGTGCTTTTAACCAGAGGTGTAAAGAGTACTGCTGTATCTTACCCAAGTAAAAGTACTGTTGATTGAAATTGTACACAAGTGCAAGTAAGTCATACATTGTCATGACCCAGCTTGAAAGGGAGACATGACCAAGGCAAACATTTCAAAGCGTCTTTTTTGGTTAATTAATACAAAACAAATCAAACTTTAAAGTTAAAAAACAATAAATAAAAAAGTAAATAAATCAAATCAAAGACACCAAGTTAGACCAAATATCTTAAATTCCATCAAAATAAACCAAATTAAATATTTACATTGTGTGTATATCAGTAGTAACCAGTGTTTGGAACGTTACTTTAAAAAGTAATTAGTTATAGTTAGTCACTACTTGTTCCAAAAAGTAACTGACTTAGTAATTTAATTACTCTAAAATAAAAGTAACTCATTACCAAGTAAAATTATTTGTGTTACTGGCACATGTCTAAAAACACTGGCTCTGATTGGCCACCATGAAACATGACGCCACCTTAGCCAATCATAATCGCTCACCTTGTTTTTAACCCACCTCCTCATTACAGCTGCATATGAAGCCAGGGGTGCTTTCAGATAACAGTTTATTCAATCAATGCACGTAACGCACCGCATTTAACGTTCAGTAACGTTACCGGCGTAACAGCGTAAAAAGTAATTAGTTAGATTAGCCTATTACTGAAAAAAAGACACCATTATTTTAAACGCTGTTATTCCAAACACTGGTAGTCAGTAGTGTAAAATGTGCATGAGTGAGTGTTGTAAGGTGTAAACAAAGCTATAGCCTGATCTAATCAAACATATCCAAACCAAGGTTGGTGTGTACCTGTCGAGGCTGGAGGAGAGAGTGAGTGAAGGATTCTGGGAGCTTAAGTAACCTCAGCACACTGGGCCCAGGTGTCTGACATTACCAATCAGCCGGCTGGAACGCTGAGCAATCAGCGCATGTTTATTTTTGGTAATAAATCTCGGTTCCCTTACATACAGTAAACATCTCATGTATAAACTTAAAAAGGAAGAGACCAAATCTAGCACAAATGGAACTTAAACTTAATTTATTTTCCACAAAGGCATATGTATAAAATAAAAGGTTTGTTAAAATGTATCATTCGTATTTTTAAATAAAATAACACCAATTAATTCAACTCAAAATAAAATAAAAAATCTCTCTCATTTTAAAACAAAAAATAATAATGTACTCAGGGTGTAGAAATGTAACAAAGTACTTCACTTCTTTTAAAACGTACTCAAGTACAAGTAAAATTACTGATTTATAAATATACTCTTGAAAAGTTCAAGTACCCATAAAAAGAACTCAATTACAGTAATGTGAGTACTTGTTATCCGTTACTTTCACCTTGTGAGTGTTGACTGTGTAATAATGTTTGTGTTTTCCTGCTACAGCTGGTGAAAACTGTGAGGAACAACAAAGATAAAGGCAGAGCCAACCACAGCGCTGCCCTCTTTGGATTTGGTGATGGTGGGGGGGGGGCCCACACAACTCATGCTGGACAGACTGAGCTTGGTCCAGGATACAGATGGACTCCCCAAGTCAGTTTCTGTCCCACATCTCTATCCGTTACTACGCTACATCAATGGCCACAACCAAACTAAACACTACAACTATTGATTTTGTAGTCTAATGCAGGGGTTCTCCACCTGGGGGTCGCGAGACACTGGTAGGGGGTCGCCAGATACCTTTAAGAAACAAAGAATATTTTTCAAACAACTTGAGCCCATTTTTACTTATTTTTACCCTTTTTCTGTAACTACACTAAACTTATCATATTTCAACACATTTAAATGCCTTTTCTGCACATTTTTTCCACTATCAAGACATTTTCAGCACTTTTAAACCCTTTCCACCACTGTTCACACCTAATGTTGCATATGTTGACCCATTATGATCATTTTTAACATCTTTTCACCATATTTCAGGCTTATTTTTTGCCAATTTAACCACATTCGCCACATTTATCATGTCCATTATTTGCCAGTTTAAACAATTGTTCCTACTTTTTACATTATGTTGCCCCAACTCCCCCTCCTCCATTTTTGCCACTTTTAAGCCAATATTGACACTTTGAACCCTTTTTACCACTTTTTCTGTTTGTTTTTTGGCAAATTTGAACCAATTTTTGTGGTTTTTAAAATCACCACCTTTTCCACCATTTTTGGTCACATTTAACCCTTTTTATTTCTGATTAAAACAATGATTTACATCTTTAAGATGACTATATACTATGGCAAAAATAATAATACACTTTCTGGATAACAGTAGATGATATAAATAAATAAATGTGGTTATCACAGCTTTATAGAACAATGGACCATCATTTTGCTGACTTTATGGATGGGCCATACTAAACATACAGTAACCAAATACCTCATTGTTCACCTCAGGGTTCAGATGTCTTGTCCAGACAAGTTTTTCTCTCAGCTTCAGGCAGAATCTGACCTGCTGTGCACGTGGACAGGAGAGCTTTTTCTGGAGCTGCACAATGGCACATACACGACACAGGCTGCGGTGAGTTTCACACAAACAGTAAAAGAAAACAACGTAAATTCATCTTCTTCTTTAAAGAGTAACTAAACCCCAGGTTTTGCCTGACGTGCCACAATAGGGGAAAAATACAAAAAATGCTATGATTACTACAATGAAAGTGACTTTACAGAGGGCTAAAACTCTGGAAAACAGGCGAGTGTGGGAAAATAAATCTCAAACACTATGTTGTTGGGGTTCTTAGAACAAATGGAGATGGGTGAAAAATAGCATAATACTGGACCTTTAAAGAACAGTCGACGCTATGCTAACTACCTACTCAGTACTGACTATACCTCTTTATTCACAATTCTTTCAATCTAAACTACTCACAACAGATTTCAGAGTCCACAAGTGTTGGTTTTTATAGAAGGGGCGGGGCTAACAGGGCTGCTGTGTGATGTAAGAAACCTCAAAACGTCACAAACAATGTGATGCTGGGTTTCAACCCATAGAGGGCAGTCACTCTTACATTTTTACAATAAAATATGTCAACTAAAATGTCAAGAGTTGGACAAGAATCAATATTCTACATTATTTCATACCAAATAATTTTTTTTCAGCAGGTTTTGGGGTTTATGGTAGTTACTTTTTAAATAAAGAAACCCAGTGTGCAATTTTTGAGAACTACCTGTGGAAAAACAGCCTAATTTGTGACAGTCAGTCATTTTATTTAAATGAATGTGTCATCCCTGTTTATTAACTTTGTCACATGTTTTGTTGCCTCCAGATCAAACAAGCGAATCGACAGTGTGAGGCTCTACTGCACGATGTAGAAGTGGCCTGCAGCTTGGCACTACAGCGTAACAGCACGTTTGTGTATCCCACTGAGAAGCTTCAGAAGCTCTGGAGGTTGGACTTCACAGCAGAACCATCAATATTCAGGGTTTGGATTGTTGTTTTATGTAGAGGCTTTTTCTTTTTGCAGGCTTCTTCTTTTAAACCAGTTTCATGACGTGATTCCTGGCAGCTGCATACAGATGGTCGTGGAGGATGCGATGAAATACTATGAAGGTACAGGGTTTTTATTTTTAATAAAACAACTGTTGATTCAATCAATCTCTAACATATTTTTTCTCTTAGATATAAAGCATGATGGTGCTGCACTGCTACATGAGGCCTGTCAGGCCTTGGGTACTAAAGGCTGCCATCCGGGTGTGTTCAACTCTCTGCCATGGGAACGCAATGAAGTCATCCAGACGCAAGATGACTTGGGAAAACGTGGTTTAGGTATGAATCATTATATACTGTAAACTAATAAGCTGGGAATGCAGCTTTTAAATTTGATACATTTGAACAAATCTCAGATACTAAAAGTTTTTTTAATCATATAACGCCACATTTTTTAAGGTTTTTCTTTGGTATTTGAATGTACTTATTTATAAAATAACATGTTTTTGTCTTTTTCAATTAATTTAGATACTTTTTATGGGCAAAATTTCCATTGGGGCCACATTTGGGACGTTGAAAATCATGGAACTCAAAGGTTATAGTAGCGCACTTAATTTTTCATGTGAGTAAAGGTGGGGTTCTGTGCCGTATGACCACAGGACCCGACAGAGGACCATAGCACTGCTGCTATGCTGGTCCAGCATAGCAGCAAATGGGGTTGAATGATGAAGATCAAAGGTAACAGAGTGGAACGACAACATCAAAGTGGGTCACAGTCGTCACACACTGAAGTACAACTCAATAGTTCCTGTTGTAATACTTAATGTCCTTCATTGCCTTTTTAAAGATTGACATCAAAAAGTTGTTCTCGGGTTTCCATGGATACAGTTGATGATAACAGAGTGGAAAGGAAAAGGCATACCCACCTTATTTCCTGGTTAAAATGGAAAAAAATACTTGACATGTTGTGCATATGCACATAAGCTCCAGTGTCATAGCTATGGGGGTTACACAAGATATTTTTGGTAGTTTTTAGTTCAAAGAGCTAGACACTGACTCATTAGGGTAATGGAGTGGAAGTTGTTTTCTGTGACACTAACTAAAATCACTTTTTTTAAAAATAAGTGTGGTAACATTCAAGTTTTTGTACATCAAACATATGGTGATACTGGACAATAAAATGGCGTATATGCTTAGGTAGCATGAAATAAAATTTTCAAAATTCATCTTGCAGTAGCGGGACCCAGAGTTATGACATGGCGAAAAGTGCTGAAAGTCGTCAATCGAACCTGTGTTACAAAAAACCCACTTGATATTTCAGTGGGTAAAATATGTCCTAAAAACAAAATGTTAATAAAGTATCGGGCCCAGACATATTTTTTCCACATCTGTGTCCCTAATGAAAACTTCGCCCAAATTTTGTTTAGTTTTTTTTATTCATGCTTTGGCCTTTTGTTGGTCTGCAGCTCTGGTGAGAGTCCCCAGTATCGGTGCATCTCCCATCCTAGACACACAGCCTCAGCTTGTGTCGGAAGTGTCCGTCACCATACAGGTATGCTGCGTGTGTATATTAAGTCTTACCATTGCTAACAATACACTTGTCTCATTTAGTTTTATAATTAAATTACAGGAGAATGGCACTGTTCTCTTGGAGAATGGGATTTTACGGGCTGTAATAAACAAAGACGGCACATTGGCATCGTTGGTGTTAATCAGTGCAAACAGGTACGTCACAAACTCGTGTCCAATGCTCTTTTTTGGGGGGAATTTTTACAAATAAAAAGCGATCTGATCCCTTTTTGTCTCTTTGTTTCAGAGAAACTATTTGTGATGGGGTTTGTGGGAACCAGTTTGTCATGTTTGATGATGTTCCACTGTACTGGGATGCCTGGGATGTGATGGACTATCATCTTCAGACGAGGTTTAAGCACACTCTTCCTCATTTGGTTGAAAATACGAATTGCTAAAAACCATAATCGACTATTAAATGCATTGGAAACCAATTTCATTATCGATTCGTTGTATCGTGGGATTTATGTCACTGACCGTGACGCAGAGCCGTTTGTTTCATCTGTAGAGCTTTGTGTGTTGGCGCACTCACAAGTGTTTGTGTGTGAGCACACCACGAGTGTTTGTGTGTGTGTGCACAAGTGTTTGTGTGTGAGCGCACCACGAGTGTTTGTGTGTGGGCGTCACAAGTCTTTGTGTGTGTGTGCACAAGTGTTTGTGTGTGCGTGCGTCACGAGTGTTTTTGTGTGGACGCGCAGAGTGTTTGTTTGTGCTGTGTTTTTTTTAAAAATCGATTAATTGATGAATTTATTGACCGATTAATCGATTATGAAAATAATCGTCAGTTGCAGCTGTAGTTGAAAATAATACTATTTTCCAAAGTTTCTGACTTTAACACTACTGAGCTAACAAGAGCTGTGACCCACAGGAAGCCGGTGCAGGAGGTGGTTAAAGGTGTCCATGTGGTGTCTCCAGGTGGACTCCGTGGGAGTGTCCGCTTCACACTCAGGATCAGCGACAAAAGCACAATCACTCAGGAAATCATCATGGATGCAATGTGTCCTTACATTAAGTTCACCTCAGAGGTGCGAGGCAGTGTTTCACAAAAATGTGAATCTTTAGGACACCTCTTTTTGAACACGAGTGGGACTTTTCTTTTCTTTGCAGGTGCAGTGGGCGGAGTCACACAAGTTTCTCAAGGTTGAATTTCCTGTCCGAGTGCACAGTCCAAACGCTACATATGAGATTCAGTTCGGGCATCTGCAGAGACCCACCCACAGGAACACCTCATGGGACTGGGCCCGATTTGAGGTACCGGTACTTCTGAGTTGATTCTCCTTTGATCTCATGTGTTCAGACTGTACGAGGGAAGCTTAAATCACACGTGATCTGAGACAAGAAACTAGGGATGTAACGATTAATCATAAGGCAGTTAAAAATCAATTCATAGGTATCACTGTTCACATCGATAAAATTGAATCGCAGTACTTTTTTTTAAACAGCAGAGGGCGCTATCCAGAAGTGTTGGCGGCGGGCGGAATCTGCTACTACTTTCTTTCTGGCCGCCTTCTACTCTTAAACATATTCATAAATGATTACTTACCCCACATGAACACACATTTGACGATATGATGATGAATATAATAATTGCCATAACAATGCCAACCGACCACTGGGTTACCAGCACCCTCTGCTGGTCCAAACAAATATCTGACCTAAATACAGTGCAATGACTTTTTTTTTTTGTTTTTTTTTTTAAGTCCAATTGTTAAGGTACAAAACACATTTTCAGTTGCACTTATAAAAAGAAAAAACTATTATGAAGTTTTGCTTTGTTTACTATAGAACCAGAATTTAAATTAATAGGCTTCTTCTTCATTTGGATTATTCCTTTATTTATTTCATTCAAGATTTATTTTTAGTTAAATTGCATTGTTTTGAATAGTTTATCAAGGGATTATTTTGACAATAAAAAAATAAAAGGAAAACAGTACAGTATTTTATAGTTTTGAACCCAAACATTTTTGTATTTTGTAAAATTTCGTAAAATAAATCGTGAGACAATCGTATTGTGAATCGAATCGTATTGGGAGTTGAGTGAATCGTTACATCCCTACAAGAAACTCAAGCTGTGTTTCCATTACCAACAATTTGTAACCAACAATAGCAACAATAACTGCAGTAAATCATTTCTATGTACCAACCTTAACATATCGGAGCATTTACATTTAAACTGGTTTTATTTTCTACTTTTCCTCTCAGGTCTGGGGTCACAAATGGGTCGACCTGTCAGAACACAACTTTGGAGCTGCGCTGCTGAATGACTGCAAATACGGTTATTCCATCTACAAGAACATAATGACGCTGTCTCTGTGAGGATGTTACACTGTTATTATTAATATTAATACACCATTAGCAGCAATAGACAGCTGATAATATACTGTATGATGCTGTTTCAGGCTGAGAGCAGCCAAGGCTCCAGACACCACTGCAGACATGGGGACTCATCGTTTCACATATGCACTCATGCCACACAAAGGTGAGTTTCCCTGGTGTCCATTAGAGCTGGGCAATATATCGTGATTCAAGATACATCGAGTTTTCTATTTTGGAGATATAGAAAATGACTATCACCTATAATGAGGTATAGCTATATTATTTTAACTTGTTTTTATTTATACAATCACATCATACATGTATTTAATATTATTCATACAGTCAGTGTCCTTTTTTAATTTTAAATTTCTGAGATATATAGTTTTATAGTTTATTTTTCTTGTTTAATTTTACTACTTCTCAGAACAGCATGAAAATCACAGATAGATGGATTACTAAATGCGTCCTAACCCAGACCTTCCCCTAAACAAGCCACACTAGAGAAAAAGCTAAAAGTTGCACATATTGTGGAACTGTTAATTAATAAATGTGCCTCTGTGGCATTTTTCAGCATCAAATTCAACCCAGAATTGTTTTTCTGGTAAGACTTTATTTAGTTATTTATATCGTATGTCGGCATTTTGAGAAAAAAATATTGAGATATGACTTTTGGTTGATATCGCCCAGCCCTAGCAGGGTTCCTACAGCTTCAGTCAAATTAAAATCAAGACTTTTTAATGCCATTTGAAATTAAATGTAAGACCAACTTTACAGTAAACACAATAGGGGGGAAAATGCCACATTAATTATAGAAAGTACACAAAAAAACAGATTAAAATGATCTAAATCACTCAAAACACACAAGACGGCTACAGAAAATAGCCTGAAATCTATGAAACAAAAATACAAAAAATAAAAACCATTAAGAAAATTTTTTGTTAAATTTACTTTTCCCCATTCCCCAAGTTGCTACAAGCATGATGCACATCTGCCCCGCTGCGACCACGTCACTGTTTTGTAGTTGGTTCCACTGTCGTGATTGTGCAATGTTACGGTAAATTATATTTATATTAAAAACTAATGTTACCATTTATTTTGAAACATGAGACTAATTATAATCATAAAATCATACTTATCTGTTAAAATGTAAGACTTTAAAACGTTGATTTAAGACATTTTAATGACAATTATTTTTAGATTATCGGTAATTAATTTAATGCCTTTTAAGACTTTTTAAGGATCCGCAGGAACGCTGCCTACTGTCCATGTGTCGTTTTTATAACTAGAATTGTATTCTGCTACACAAGCTGTTCAGAAGAACCAGATAACTTTTCTTTGTCCAGGATCTTTCCAAGATGCTTCCGTCATCCAGTGTTCCTACAACCTCAACTTTCCTCTGAGGTTAATGCAGAACGCTCCACACGTCGAGCCCTGGAGCGCCTTTACCCTCAGCTCTGAAGCAGTCATACTGGAGACCATCAAACAGGTTTCACAATAAATACTAGGCTGTGTCCAAATAGCCCCTCCTATCTCCTTTCCTATCCACTTTTCCTTAACCCAATGGTTGATGTCACAGAGTTAAGGAAAGGTGTTAGGAAACTTCCTAAAGGAGTAGAAAAAGGTGAACCACAGTGTCTGTTTCATCAGTTATAATCTGATAATATGGCTGAAAAGAGATAGGAGGGAATATTCAGACACCCTAGACGTGATTGAAAACCAGTGGAAAAACTAGTAAACCCATTATTAAATCATGCTTCTTCCTCATTTTGTTTTGAAAGGCTGAGGACACACAGGGAGCCCTGGTGGTCCGTCTGTACGAGTCCCACGGGAGCAGCGTTTCTGCAGCCTTGCACACCAGCCTTCCTGTTAGGGAGGCATGGCAGTGGGTGTTCCTCCTTTTTTTAACCATTATCTTTGATTTGTAATCATCCTGTGCATATTTTTTTTTTTTTTTTTAACCAAACCTTCTTTCCTTTCAGTTGTGACCTCCTGGAGCAGCGGGACTCAACCAGGCCAGTACCAGTCCAATCAGGAACACTTACTGTCAACTTCAATCCCTTTCAAATCATTACCCTTCTGCTCGTCATGTGATCATGTTCTAAGTCTCACAAGAACATTGGAATGTTTGTTCAAAATCAGATCAAGTTAATAAACTTCATTTAGTTAGCACAGATTAGCATAGTCAATAACAAAAGCCTGACTTTTGAGCATAAGCTCACGATCACTTTGACCAAGCTGCAAATGAAGCCATTTTTACTGTGACTTTATTCAAACACAGTTTTTGTAATGTTTGCTACAATAATTGAGTGATTTAAAAAACAAAAGTGTCAAACAAACCTTTTTGGAAAGATGTTTTTATGTGAAACTATTTCTTTTCTTTTTTTAAAAAGTAAATGTATAAAAACACAACATGGTTTGTAGATCTTATTTTGTCCGTCGAAGGCTTCTTCTCTGTGGAGCTGCAACAAAAGAAAAAAGACAAAGACATTTCAAATGATTAAAAAAAACTCAGACATCAGTTATAGTATATCATATGGCAGGGTTTGGGTAAATTATAACTGTAATTGTTTAGATAGCTGACTTTGTAGTTGTATTTGGCATGAAAATTCGATAAAAATTGTCAATTATAATTTAACGCAAAAGTGGGGAACTATATTACAGTTCTATGTACAGTTCTACACATATGTATTTAACAATTACTAAAATATGTTTCATATCAAGCTTTCCTATATTTTACCATTTCAAAAACATTTACATCTAGGTGTATACTGACAAAAAAGGCTCAGACGTCCACACCAAAAATATTAAAACCTAAATTTTTATTGATTAGAAAGCCTAACAAGGTAACCAATAGATAGGAAAGAAATAAGATGATAGATATGTGTTTTTAGTGTATTTTACAGCTGATTTAGGACTCGTTTTCATAAGAGATGCTAACAGAAAGCTAACACAAGAGGGTGGTTAACTTTTATTAGGTTATTTAGGCTCAGTATTTGACTTTGAGGATAAAAAATAATTGTAATTGGAAAAAATGCTGGTCAATGTAATCGTAATGGAATATGGATATTTGAAAATGTAATTGACCCCAACCCTGGTATAAGGACCCCCTGTGACCAACTGAGACTTTAGCAGCAGAGCGTCTAAAATTAGCTTTAACCTATCAAGCACTGAAGTTTAAATAATAGTTTGTTTAATTTGTGTCATTGAACTGTGCTTTTCCATTGGCAGAACTGAACATCACTTTATATCAGGCCAGCTGTTTTCCACCAAGGGACTGTCGTTTTGTCCTTATGTTCACAGGACGTCTTGTTAGTGCACAAAATTCAGACGCCATGATGAATTCATGTTGGGTGTGGGATACATATGTATGTGTATATACGTATATATGCATATGTGTGTATCCATAAAATGAAGAGTCCGTCCTTAAGACTGCTCTACTGTAAAGTGTCTTGAGATACCATTGGTTATGATTTGGCGCTATACAAATAAAAGATTGATTGAGACACAACCATAAACAACAACGGATAAAGTTCAAAGACTGAAGTGTTTGCTTCCTTCTCTGTGGCTATGCTCAAAAACAAATATTCCAGAGAAGGCTCAAAGCAGTGCGAGCAGACGTTACAACAGCTGCAAACTTTAAAAAAAAAAGTAGGAGGTGCTGCTTCCTGAAAAGAGATGACTGATGCAGACTGGCTGTGGTCCATACATCCTCTGTGAGTCATGCAGCAGCTGCAGCACAGCCTGTTGTAGCCGTAAATGCATTCAAAATCAGTTCAAACCAGCACCAATTCCTGTGGTTTGCATCACAACTCTGGTTGTGGTCCCTGAGCGGGCAGTAATCACTTTTCAGGTAAAATCCTCATTTACTTATGTTTTCTTGAGCTTTTGATAGACTCACCTCATCATTAGAACGCATCTACACTGAAGAAAAATATACTTTTGTTTTTGCTCCCATTTTTCATGAGCTGAACTCAAAGATCTAAAACATTCTCTAGATACACAGAAGACCTATTTCTCTCAAATATTATTCGTGCATTATGCTGCAACATGAGGTGATGGTCGTGGATGAATGGCACAACAATGGGCCCCAGGATCTTGTCACGGTGTCTCAGTGCATTCAAAATGCCATCAATAAAATGCACCTGTGGTCGTTGTCCATACCATAACCCCACCACCATGGGCCACTCCATCCACAGCGTTGACATCAGCAAACCTCTCACCCACACGACGCCACACGCTGTCTGCCATCTGCCCTGAACAGTGAAAACCAGGATTCATCCGTGAAGAGAACACCTCTCCAACGACAAACTGCAGTCAAGCCGAGACCCCGATGAGGACGCTGAGCGTGCAGATGAACTTCCCTGAAGCAGTTTCTGACAGGTTGTAAAGAAATTCTTGGGTTATGCAAACCGATTGTTGCAGCAGCTGTCAGGGTGGCTGGTCTCAGACCATCATGGAGGTGAACATGCTGGATGTGGAGGTCCTGGGCTGGTGTGGTTACACGTGGTCTGCGGTTGTGAGTTGGATGTACAGTACTGCCAAATTCTCTGAAACATCTTTGGAGACGATTTATGGTCGAGAAATGAACATTTAATTCATGGGCAACAGCTCTGGTGGACATTCCTGCAGTCAGCATGGCAATTACATGCTCCCTCAGAACTTGCAACATCTGTAGCATTGTGCTGTGTGATGAAACCGAACAGTTTTAGAGTGGCCTTTTATTGTGGCCACCCTGAGGCACACCTGTGCAATAAGCATGCTGTCTAATCAGCATCTTGATATGCCACACCTGTGAGGTGGGATGGACTATCTCTGCAAAGAAGTGCTCACTAACACAGATTTAGACACATTTGTGAGAAATAGGTCTTTTATGTATGTGTTCAGCTCATGAAAAATGGGAGCAAAAACCAAAGTGTTGCGTTTATATTTTTGTTCATATAAACGTTGATACACAACAGTGGTCAAAAATCACTTCTAATGGTGGAATGCCAAGATTTATGTACCTCTCCTATCAGTGAATCACTGCACGTTGGCACTTTGGTAGATATTAGGAATGTAACTATGTCTAAATCTCACAGTTGGGTATAATCAAGTGTTGGGGCAAAATTATTTTTTATCATATATTCGAGTGTGATTATATGTGTGCTTGAATGTCGATGCTCTGTATATGGTGAGATTTCCTTCTGAGCTATCCTGTGATGTCTTTCCCACACTCCCTGTCTGCTTGAGTCACAGCTAGGGTCACAATGCTCACATATCTTGATAGCACACCCTCACATGGAGATACTGTTCCAGTTGGCACCAGACTTCAAGGTTGTGCACACATACATAATTAAGATAGAAAGGCGCCACACCATCTTGGACTCGTTGAAACATTATGGGTATATTTTGATGAGAACTCCGTTTCCTTTTCTTTCTCTCAAACGCAAGAGAATATTTGATTTTCAGTGAGCTGCAACAACCTGTTTCATTGTATTTTTTTTTTTTTTATAAAGGGTCATCCTCCTTTTTATGCACCAACATTGCAGAGTTTTTATTAAAGTTATGGACAACATTGCCGTAACACAAGGTAGTAACCTCACGGTACAATAATTATTGCAATATTGTAGGAAAGCGCAGTTTTACATGAAGGCACACAGTTAGCAGCAATGCTAACAATAAAAATAACGATGACCATTTTGACAGTATTTGTCCTACTTTTAGATTTATGACGTAAAAAAAAAATACTTCCTATTAAAGAATAGATTCTTTCACTAAAGTGCAATAATTCTAATTGAGTCTGGAGCACTCTTAAAGGCAACACAGGTACAGAAACAGTTTAGTAACAATAAATAAAATATATTTTAATAAAAACAGCCACGGAAAACAAAGTAGTGCAAACTGCCTGACAATATATTCAGATTAATTTTAAGTTTCTCCAGAGAAAGATGAACAAGTCAACATTTAAGGTTAGGAGTAATCTCTGAGCGTTTACGTAAAGTATCCACTAACCTTTTAAAACCCTTGTTGTCAACGACAGAAAACAGGCGTAACTGAGCAACAGCTCTTGTTATTTCTTGAGCCCTTTGAGCTGTTCTGAGGGAACTTAGTTATAAATGCTTTAGAGTTTGTTTTTTTGACACAATCCTTAAAGGTCCATATGATGCTATTTTTCTCCCATCTCCATTTGTTCTAAGAACCCCAAAAAATAGTATTTGAGGTTTATTTTCCCAAACTCGTCTGTTTTCCAGAGTTTTAGCCTCTGAAAAGTCACTTTCTGAGCAACTCTACACAAACAAGCTGATTTGCATCCTTCTTAAGCATATTCAGGAGTGGGCGTGTCTATAGACGGGACACTGACTTCCTCCACCCCGCACGGTGACATAGGGCCAGAGGACGGACCACCCACTCCGTAGCCGAGCTCATGCTGCTTTATAAACACGAGACAAAGCGTGGGGGCGGGGCGTTCACCGGTACATACATAGCACTGCGCGAAGGACGCTGAAAGGCTCACCTTTGTGGGCATGTCTGTTTACATGACAATCATGGCAGAGAGCTTCCTGGAGGCGCGGCTTCTCCAGCTCAGTGCCGCGTCAAATTCGTCATCAAAGTGGGAACGTGTCATCAAATTGGAGCGAGGTGTTTGGGCTCACCCTGCAGTAAGAAAGGAGCAAATCACCCTCTAACTAACGATTGATGGAATCAATGAAAAAAACATTTTGGGCATGTGTATGAAGCCCTTATAGCACTTTATGATGTTTAAAGCACAGAAAAGTCCATTTAGCTTAACATGGACCCTTTAATCTTTTCTAGATGCTGCATTGTTAAGTGGTTCCTCATGTTGCTTGTATTTCCAGAAGAGCAACGCACGGTACCCTTGCAGTGTTTGCATATTGTCCACCTTTTCTCCTTCATGGTTTGTTGATGTGGTGAAACCAAAATGTTTCCACACCTCTGACTTAGAGCTACTGCATCATGCACAAGTTCTACCAACTCCTCTGTTTCTACCTCGCTCTACTGCTGCCACCATCCACCAAGCTTCCTTTCACCTCTGACATCGCACTGTTGTACGCCATTCGCTCAACTGCCTGTAACCTATGACGACGCCCCAAAGCATAATGGTACTTGTAGTTTACTGTGAAATGGTCCACAACAGCCAACCCAAAACATTTTTTTTTTTTGCGCAACGGCTCATTATTTCATATGGTGACATAGCCACGACGATATCGAGGCACTTGTAATACCGTGGTATCGTGATATCGTCAATACTGTGACATTAGGGTTAGATTAGATACTGGTTAGCTCAAACCAAAGAACATCCAATTGTTTAATCTCATTATTCATTTCATCTCTAAGCACTCCTGAGACCACAGCTAACCAGTGTTTTTGGTTAGGTTTAGTTTTTTCACCTGTTAGCTCTGCACTGCTGCTCTTCCTCTGTCGTGTGCTCGATGCATCCGTACGCTGCACAGTTTCTACTTCCTTGGTCTTAGATCGCTTTGGTCGCACTTTTTTCTCTGTTTTAGTTTCCCCTTCCTGTTTGATTTTCTGTACTGTTCCTTTAGAGCCGTTTCTGGCCACCTAAGAAAATCAAAACAATGTTAAAGCTGGATAATTGCCATATATGAATCAAATAATGTCTCACCTTTTTATTTTGTGTGTAATCATGCTCGTTTTCTTTCTTTATCCTCTTTTTAGTCTTGGGTGACTTTAATACTTAAGAAAGATGAAAAGATAAAAGTTTATTCCAACTTTGAACCATGTTTCTATGTTTCCATGACAACCTCTCACTTACCCTTTGGTGCCAGCGGACCTGGATCTCCCTGATTTCAAACAAACAAGATGAGTGTGAGCAAAGTTAATTAATTTGTGTGAAATGTCCAACAAACAGGATTCTCAACTCACACTGAACCACATGGTTCTGCTATTGTGGTCCCGGATGGATTTCATCCCATCCACGTAGTAACACTGCAGCCAGGCCTTAAAGCCAGAGTAATCAGACTTCTCTGGGTCGTAGCCTTTTCCACCTAAAATAAAACATACCGGGGAGGGAAAAAACAAAAAAAACAAATGAACAAATCTCTGATCTCTGAAGCTGATATTTAACGTTCAAACCCACCGAGGCCGACCACCTCCAGAGGTACTGTGTGACAAAGTCTGAGTAAGTCACTTTCTTCCTCTTTCACTATCTTTCCTCCTGAGGACTGAAGCAAGACATAATATATGCACAATAAATCAGAAAATGCAGTTAGCCAATGATGGAAAAGCATGTTTTTATATCTTTGTCTTTTTACCTTAACATCTGCAGACTCGACCTTCACAGGTTTGATGTTCTCAGTTAAATCCTCTGATTCAAGACCTTCCAGGGCAGTCCTAGCAGACACAAATGGAGGGATCCTTAACCTGAACAACAACAAAACAAAACAAAAAAGAAACTTCAGTCTCATTCTTCAACTAAACATAAGATCCTGTGTTTCAACACATTATCTTGTCCCTGCGTTAGATAATAATAGTGATACTGTGTCACAGTGCTGTTTCTCTGTACAGCTGCACATTAAAAGCTGCTTTTCTCTCCCTTTCTTGAAGACAGTCGCTGGGTTTCCATTACAGATTCTCGCAAAATAAAAGCAATATTTGTAAATGTCGACAAAGTATAATTGTGCTTTGAATGTTTTTCCATTGAAGGTTGCTTTAGAGCCTTGTAACTCCTGTGAAATGTCATCCTGCGAGACTTCGCTGCAGAAAAACGGACTCTCAGAACCTCCTTATAACTCTGTATTCCTTTGTTTTTTCACGTCTAATGTGGAGGTAATAATTAAGTATAATGCTAAGAAATGTCCCGGTCTCCTCTTCTGTTTACACGTACCATACATAGAGAGAAATATTCATGTGACCAGGTACGTCATGTTCTGTACATGCATTTGCGGAAAAAGTTTCCGTTGCGCTTTTGCGACACATTTCGAACATCGAAACGTCTGAAATTCCTTCTCATGAAAGCGTAAAAACTCTTTAGCAATATTTCAGTGTTTTTCGAAATTCAGGTGTTTCCGAAACCAGTTTGTATTGCGCTATTTAGATTTTGCGCATTACTAAGGGTAAAGGCGGGCATACACTGTGCGATTTTTGGCCGATTTTTGACTCGTGCGTCTATTTTTGGGATCGGGCCGAGTCTCTGCTAAATCGAGTGTCGTGCATCGTGTAGTATACATGGTATAGTATACATGGTGTAGTATGGTATAGTTAGTATACATGGGGTCACGAAAAGCAAAACCTTACGATCAGCAATCGTATGGTCATAAGAAAATCAAACATGTTTGAAATCCGAGTCGCTCCTCGTGAGGGTATCACTGTTGAAGCAGTGCCAGGAACCGACTTACCTCAAACTCTCACACTGCGCTTGTGCAAACACCGTAGGACCGCTGTAAAACTGACGCACCGTACTGCCAGTTCCTATTCCATCACTTTTCTTTCTTAAAGCTATTTTTGCTGAGATTTACGAGTGTCTTTCCACTTCCGGGTTCTTCTTCTTCTGTTTTAATGACAACGCTTCAGAGTTCTTCTTCTTCTAATTTGTACGTTGCATTTCCAGAAACAAGACCCCGACGTGTCGTGTATGAACACACAGTTCGAGCAGTCAGATTGTGTCAGAGTGTTGGTACGTATAGTGTGAGAACATAAATCGTGAGCTGCAATTGAGTCGAATCCGTGTATCATTCGTTCTTCATTATGTAGCTAAAACATGAAAAATAAAAAAAACCCTCATTATTTGATATTTGTTTCCAAAACAAAAATGAAAAAATGGAAAAACGCCTTGTTTTTCAAGTTCAAGCTCTTTTGCTTCGGTACAGACAACTAAAAACGGAAAACGAACACCGTTATTCGCTTTCTCCATTAACGATTTGCCAAAGTACGTGACCCGGAAGTGAAGCGTTACACATTCTGAGATATCTTTAGCTCTGCAACACTTAGAAGTTTCTAAATCCTCCGAAATGTCCGTGAGGAGGTTCTTTGTCCATCACCAGCTAAAGCCAAAAGGACACGTTTCGGATGCACAGTTGGAAGCAGCAATCTTGTCATGCCGAACTGCCGTTAGCATAGCCATTAGCGTCGGATGAGAGTACACTTCCGGGTCACGTACTTTGACAAATAAGTAATGAAGGAAACGAATAAAGGTGTTCATTTTCCGTTTTCTGTACCGAAGCAAAAGAGCTTGAATTTGAAAAACAAGGCGTTTTCCATTTTTTCATTTTGGTTTTGGAAACAAATATCAAATAATGAGTGTTTTTTTCGTTTTTCATGTTTTTGTTACATAATGAAAAACTAATGAACAAATGATACACGGATTGAGTTGCACAATTTGTGCTGGAACTGAGTACAACAAAAAAAAAAAAAATCACACAGTGTATGCCCGTCTTAATGGAAACACAGCTACAGTGTCTACTTTAGTGTTAGTGGTATAAATATCCATAATAAGATAAGTTGTTTCAGATTTTTGTGTTTAAGATTAAGAACTGATTATTCCTGTTGTGAGACACTGTGTCGGATATAAATCTCACTCTGGTTGGTCGGCAACACAAATAGAAAAAAACTTCTCCAAGCACACACCGCTCAGCTTTTGTCAAATGGAGATAGACCAGTGGTCACCAACATGGTGCCTGCGGGCACCAGGTATCCCTCATGGACCACAAGAGGTAGTAAAGTAGGAACAATGATTTTCTATGAAATGTAATGAAAATTAAACAATTTCTTGAATTAAGAAAAAAAAGTGTTGCATGTTGAAATAGTTCCTACCTTTTTAAGTTACGACTAGGTTTCCTTATTATCTTACCCTTCAATTAAAGTGAAACAGTGGTAATTTAGTATTTAAAATGTGTATATCAAACCAGTAGCCCTTTGGATTATTCAGTACCTTTGAAGGAGCTCACAGTTTCGGAAAGGTTGGTGACCCCTGAGACACATATATATATATATATTTAACTAGTCACCTGAAAAGGATCTCAGCTCGGAGGTAGTTTCCAATCCCATTGAAGTATTTTTGATTGAGCAGGACTTCACAGATTGGTCGGTCAAAAGCTCGGTCAGAAATGTGAGACACAACGTTCTCCCTGAAGGAATATTTTACACATTAGTGTGACAGTCATGTTGCAGGTAAACAGATGATACCATTACATACTGACCTAAAGCGTTGGTACTCAAACATAATGCACGGGCCCCGGTCTGGATTCCAGGTTGCATCAGGTTGCCAGCTGCCAAATCTGCGGGCGTCGACGAAGCTCAGAACCCTACAGGGCGTCTCTTTGGTGTAGAAACGCAGGTGGGCGTGTTTGGGCAGCTCATCCTCTGCTGTGAAGCGGAAAAAGCCCGACATCCCAAAGCGGAAGACGATGTCCAAGGGTCGGTCCGTGTTCCCTCTGGGTTTGGACTCGTCTGTCTTTATGGGCGTCAGCGTGACCTTCACTTCTTTCCCTCTGGACGTGGCTGTGATACGATACGCCTCACAGCTGAAGGACACATCTGGACTCTTGCTGACTTCAGATTTTTGAACAGGTCCACTGAAGACTAAACCCTCACAGGTTCTGTTCACAAACAGACTGGCCAGGTGCAGCTCCGGTCCCTCTGGCATCTCGACGATAGGATCAACAGGCTTTGCTTTAAATGACAAAGAATAGAAAATCACATGACGATATAACGCAGCGGTTTGTACCTTTACTTTTAAAGGAGCCATTTTGCCTCATCTCACCTGACTTAAAGTCCTTCAGGAAAAAAATTTAAAAAATACCTTCTCAAAGAAGACAATACAGTGTCTAAAATGATATACAGTGTATAAAATTATATTGAATAATGATATTTTTTGAGTTCATACAAAAAATAACTTGAATTTGATAACACATGTTAAATGCTAATTTGTTGCCACATATCAAGCATGCATATACTGTTGCTGGGATGTTGGCCCTATCTCAAAAAGTATTAATCCGATCAAACTAAAAATGTACAGTGACTATTGAATAGTCACTGTACTATTGATTTGAATAGTCACTGTACTATTGATCTGAACTATTGTTAAAAACAAATTCAGATTTTTTTCAGACCGAAGTGCGTGGGCTATTTGTGAATAGAATGACCCATATTCCTCATTGTAAAGGCTGTAGTTTTCTGATCATGCAGAACAGAATCAATGGTAATTATTTTATATATGACACTGAATTGGATCAATAAATAAATGCCGTGGCTATTGATACGGAATCAATAGACTGCCAGTCTATACATACGCAGCGCCCCTCATTGGCCAGTTTAGGTCACGTGATAGGTGCACCACGTGACTTAAAGTTCTGTCAGTTTTATTTTAGTTCATATTTATTTTTAGCTACCCTGCTAACAATTTTATTTTAGCCCTAACCCAGGAAATACCCTAAAATGTTTATATTTTTCATATATGTATTTTTAAAGGTGGAATTTGCCGTGTTAAATATGTTAAAATGAAAAAATATACATTACAAAAGCGGGATTCGAACCCACGGCAGCAGAAGGAAAAATTCATGAGTCAGGCACCATAGACGACATCTAGGTCTATTGATACGTATCAATAGACACTTCCTATTGGGGTCGATCAGGTGGGTTTAAATGTAATGTGCTTGGATTCATGCTAATAAGCACAAATTCATAAACTGATACGTTTCCGTATCAATAGACACTTCCTTAAATTATCTACTTACCTTGAGCAATAATAGTGAGAGTTTTCATTCAGATTTGCATTATAGGAAGTTATCAACTATAAATTATATCTCAAAATAACACTACTACATGTCATTAAACCAAGAAATAATCACACATTAAAAATGCATTCATGAGATTTCAGTGAATACTGCCACAATGGTATCCCATGACAACAATAATGTGAATAGAGCCAAACGTGAGTTGAGAATATAATAAAGTGAATAAAATGTAAAACTTACTTTAGCAGCAGCAGGACTTCTGTGCACGTGCAGCAGTCAATGCACAGGTGTGGACCAAACCTGCAGGGCTTCGTTACACACACGTTACAAAACACATTGTGCAACAGCTCCATGTTTGGTAACTTCCAAGTATCGCGAGATTTCAAACAGGAATTGTGATTTTGAAACGGAATGGTGGATCTTTACTTTAGTCACCGCTACACTACACTAAAAAAACTATATATTTATTTGATATTTAAGCATAAAACTATGGAGCCCATTTCCGCCAGTAAAAAAAAAAAAAAAAACAACGAGAAAAAGTGAAATAAAAAAATGTTTATGAGATACATAATTATAGTATCTCGTAATTATTATGACTTAATATCTCATAATTATGACATAAGATTTTATTATTTTACTTTTTTGTTATTATTTTTTACTTTTATCGCTGTAACATGACAGTTTTGTTTTTTTTTACTGTAGGGAAGTGTTTATTTTTTTCTCTGTAGGAATGTGTTTATTTTTATTTTTTTTACTGTAGGGATGTTTATTTTTATTTTTTTACTGTAGGGATGTGTTTATTTATTTTTCTGTAGGAATGTGTTTATTTTGATTTTTTTTTTTACTGTAGGAATGTGTTTATTTTTATTTTTTAATTTGTTACACTTTTACGTTTGCCCTTAAATAAACTGACAAAGTGTACAGAGCTGTCAAACTCTTGGCCTCAAAAAATGGGCAAAATCTGACCTCCCAAAATGACATTATTAACATTCCAACTCTCCAAGCTGGATGGAGGTCTTAACCTTCTAAACTTTAAGTACGATTACTGGTCCTCCTAACTAAGATACATTTCTGTGTGTCCTGGTCAGTTTAGACGTGTGTCTGCTACCTTAGAAAGCTCCTGTTTTATCTATTTTTACATAATGTGTTGATCTGTTCGCACTTTTATCTATTGATGTTTGTGAACACTTTCTAAAATACAATGTGTATAAAGTCCAGAAGACAGATTCACTCCATGTGAGTTTCATCAGATTGTAACTAACTGTGATATTACTGCCTTTTCTTTTCCCAATAAATGAAGTAAAACCTTAAAGGCAAAACCGTTTTGACTCAAGACCATTGTTTTCTACCATCGGGGTGTGTTTAGCACAAGTTTTTAAACCAGAGAAGGCAAAAATACACTGAATATCTAAAATAAAATAATGACATAGTTGTTTACTCAACAAACAATGACAGCCTTGGGTTTTGGCTTTGTAGTAATTTTATTAAAACACACATTAACAAATATCAAAGGAATACCCCTAAATATTCCTTCATTACAAACATGGAATGTATATTTACACAATTTGAAATGATTCAAATCAATGTTACACTGTACATAATCAGCCGTTAAAACAGATCCTGGTTGTTTATTGTAGGGCATCCATCATTGTCTGGGCTTGTTTGAGTTCTGTAGGAAAACAAGATTTGAAATATCAGCACAACATGATAAAAATGACTTGTAATTATTGAGTAAAAATAACAAATAGGGCAGCGTTTCTCAAATGGGGGTACGCGATGGCACTATAGGGGGTACTTGAGAGAGAGAGAGAGAGAGAGAGAGAGAGAGAGAGAGAGAGAGAGAGAGAGAGAGAGAGAGAGAGAGAGAAAGAGAGAGAGAGAGAGAGAGAGAGAGGAAAATTATGAAAAAACTACAGAATTAAATCTATTCAGGAGCCACTAAATTAGTGTTTTTCAACTTTGGGATAATAATTTCATAATTTAAAAAGATTTTTGAATTTTTATTATTTCTTTATTATTATTATTATTATTATTATTATTATTATTATTAATAATAATAATAAAACAACACACAATCTTAAACAACTGTATTTCTATACCGTCACTATGTCAAATATAAATGTAGTTAAATTAAAAATAATTCTAAAAAAAATAAACTGTCTTTGGCGTCACCAGAAATTCTTGATATCAAAATGGGGTCATGATCCAAAAAAGGTTGGAAACCACTGAACTAAATACTGTTTCTTTACACTTATTTACACAATGAGATTCTTTAAAATGTGTGTTATCACTTGTTTGTTCCATTTTTATGATCTATAGTTGTTTATAAATAGTTTTCTAAGCAAAATTTTATAGTTGGACAAAGGGGGGACTTGGATTCAGAAATAAGAGAAAGGGGTACTCTCCCTCACACGCGCTCAAAGTCTACCAGTCATGACGTCAACACCTGAGAATATCCACTTTTATATAAACATGAAGTACATGTGACATAACTGACCAGTCAGCAGCACTCTGAACTTATCAGCAGAGACGGAGACCACCGTTGTCTCTGAGGACCTCGACTCCGCCCCCTGCGTCTGCAGCTTGAGCTGAACCACGGGTTGGTTGACCTGCTTCAGCTGACTGGAGCTCAGAGTGTAATCCACCCTCCAGGAAACCTCCTCCAGTCGTCCCACTGAGAGGCATTACAGAGCTGAATATAAGCCACGCCTTCAGTCACGTTACGTTGAATTTTGACAGAATATACTCACGTCTCAGGCTCGTCTCTCGTAGTTTGTCTTGCAACGCAGTGTGTTTGTCTTCGTAGGATTTGCACAGGCCTGTAGTGTGCTCTAGAGGATGGAGTAGTGCAAGCTTGATTTACAAACATGTGCAATTAACACACAAGTATTTCCAATTGTTGTGCCAAAAAGAGACATTTCAAAAAATTTAACTTTTAAAAAGGAATGTAAAGTTAGCAAAATATTAAGGTGAGGGACGTGTGGTTTGTTTAATAACCTAATCAAAGTCACATCTCATCATCCAGCTGACCAGTAAGTTATGTAAGGTTAAGTAGGTTATGGCTCTACAGAGTTAATGCCTGTACACTCAGAGCCTGTACTATGAAGCTAGATTTCCTCTCATCACGCTAACTTCCAGGATTTAATCGGTGTGTGCTGTATATATTGCAAATATATTGTTGTTGGTGAGGTTGGGGAGGAAACAAGGAGCTGTTTTACTAACCTTTAGGCAGACCGAGCTGCTGCAGCTCACTGGACAAAGACTCACTGTCTACGTCATGCTTTGCTGCACTGGAGAGGATGAAGGCGAGCACGGCAATGCTCGCTTTGATGTCTCCACTTTCTGTTCAATCAAAAACAAACAAACATCAAAGCAAAACAGCTCATGTGACGTAACAATGCGACAAAAGTCCTAAAATATCAGCAGATAAATATGGCTTTACACTCACACCAGTGCTTCTACCAGGGTTGGAGTCAATTATAACTGTAATTGCATAATTGATAATTAATCACAATTTTGGAGTAATTATGATTGTAATTGACATTTATTAAATAATCTTTTGCCGTTGTGGCTGTAATTGAGCTCAGGAAAAATACTTTGTAATTGTAATTACCATGGAAATTCTATAAAAAATGTCATTTACAATTTAATTAAATACAAAACAGTTCCATGGCTTACAAATGTGTAGTTACCTATTAAAATATGTTTAATTTATGTCTGTCAGTGGATCTTAAGACCCATACAGGTGGTAAGGGTTAGGATATAATAAAATTATATATAAATAGGGATGACACAATTTTACATTGTAACAATACTGTGAATATAACCGATGTTTTGTTAAAAGTTTATATCTATTGTTAAATTCCAATTCTTGTCCCTAGTTGGGTGTTTACATAATACATTATAATCAGTGTAAAGATGCTAAAATTACACCATGCACACACAAAAGCACATACAATATGAATAAAAGTTAGTCAAACTGTAATTGAACTTAAGTAATTGTAAGTGACTTTCAGGGGGAAAAAAATAATAACTGTAATTTATTTGTAATAGGAAAAAATGTTGGTCACCGTAATCGTAATTGAACATGGATAAAAAGACCTAATTGTAATTAAAAAAATGTAATTAACCCCAACCCTGGCTTCTACATCACTACACCACATACAGTCAAGATATTTAATAGTAATTCTGTCATGTCGTCGTAGGGTTAACAGCTCATATCTTAAAGCTTGCTCTGTAGCCGTAATAAGAACAGTTGGTTAAAAAATGAATTTATATTTCCTTAATTAATCCACAAGTCTGTTCATTACATCACTACAAATCTAGTTGATGGATTACTAGAGTCATTAAAGCAGGGGTGTCAAACACATTTCAGTTCAGGGGTCAAATACGGAGCAATTTGATTTCAAGTGGGCCAAGGATTTTAGGCGGGAAAACAAGCACTTTCAACATTAAAGAGTAACTAAACCCCAAACCAACTTTTTTCAGCTGAATACATATGTGTTTATGCTGTTGATTGATCCTAGTCCCACACATCACATTTTAGTAAAAGTATTTTAATTTTGCGTATTTAGCTGTAAAATGTCCGCGTCATACTGGCCACTAAGGATTGAACGCTGGCTATTACCACTGAATTTTGCCATTGGCTAAAAGGGATTCTTCCGGATTCCACTGCATCAACAATTTTCATGTTGGCCCCGCCCCTCCTATAAAAGTTGAAATGAAGAAGAGGGTGACAGATATCGAGATCTACACTTAAATTTACCTTATTTTGTGACAATTTCTTATTTATTTTGGGTGAAATCTGCGGAAAATTACATAAAAAAACTATGAGCTCTGAAAATTTTGTGGAGTTTCATTGAATTTGTGTATTTAGAAGGACTGAAATATTTACAAATGAATTATTTGGTCATTTACACAATTTTGTATTTTTACTTTCTCCTGTGAGCAACATTGGATGCTCAAAAGTGCCATATTTGCATTAAAGCAAAACACTGAATGTTACAAAACTACTTATGATCGCACTTCTTACCGAACTTGGCATCTGCGGTTAACTTTGAAACCTTTTCATACTAAAATAAAACAGAAAACAAAGAGTCAAGAAGACATTAGACATCAGATTAATTTTTAATAATTAGTGCAGCTCACTTACATCAATGCCTTCTCCAAGTAAATCCTTCATCACCTGAGCACAAAGCAGCTTCATCTTCACACTGGACTGATAAAGTAATGAGACAAAAGACATAGTTAGTGATTGGAAAACGGCGTAAGATAGATAACAATACTATGGGGTGCCGATTGTAAAGTTGCATATGCTAAAATAAACAGTAACTTTTTTGCAACATTTAGCAACAAACCATGTTTAAAAAAACGTATGTGAACTTTTAATGTTACTTCTGACCAAATTAACAGCAATATCTGTGAGATCTGTGATGTTTTTTCTCGTAAAAATATGTCAATGTTAAATCTAAATGTTATGTCTGAATCTAAACATTAACTCTAAATATAAATGTTCCAATTAAATATAAATGTTAAATCTAAATGCTCAATGTTAAATCTAAAAGTTAAATCTAATTGTTATATTTTAAATATAAATATAAATGTTAAATCTCCATGCTCAATGTTAAATGTCAAATCTAAATGTCACGGGTGAAACTTTAGCTAATATACAAATTCACAGTTCATAATTAACATTTAGATCGAGATTTAACATTAACATTTAGCATTTATATTTAACATTTACATTTAATATTTAGATTATTATTTACATTTAACATTTACATTTAGTGTTTAGATTTAGATTTAAATGTGACATTTAGATTTAACATTTAGATGCATCATTTAGATTTAGAGTTACCATTTAAATTTAAATGTAACATTTAGATTTCGATTTAACATTAACATATTTTTACGAGAACAAAAAAAATATCACAAATAATGCTATAAATCTAGTGAAAAGTAACATTAAAATTGTATGTATGCATGTACAGCTTTACAATCTGTGCCCCATACATTACAGGTGTTGTGTTGGATGTTAATACACACAATCTTTGCTAATGTGCTGATTTCAGCGAGGACCCAGTCAGGACAGTCCAAGTCTCCACAGAAGCGAAACCTCTAATAAAAACAAAACAAAACATGGCATTGTTTAAGTTATTGTGCTTCAATGTAGAGGAAAAGAGAACATAGTTTAGTTGACGTCAAATTAACACGTCGGTGTTAGGGTTAGACTAGTGTCCATTTTAAATGGTGACCATCTTCCTATTGCGCTGCTTGTTTAGTGTTCGTAACTAAAGCGGAGAAACATTTTCATAAAAACGTGTTTTTATATTTGCCATTTAAGCCTATAAGAAAAAAAAAAAAAAACAATTAATGTTAACTATTTATACCAATACTACACGAACGACGTTTTGATGGTGTTAGTGTCTGACTGTATCCGGATGCTGCTGCTTTATGAAGCACAAAAACACAAATTCAGTGTAAATAAATAAAATAAATGCCGATGCAATGTATTTACTAATACACTAATGGGCAGCATTGATATTTAAAATGCTTGAAACAACGGCCAGCAGCACAATCGGAAGTCGACCACCACCCGTTAAACTAGTCACCATTCAACTCAATACACCTCTACAGGCTGCAAACTTGCCTTAGCTTAACGGAGCAGGCAATACACAGTACTACAGTGATATTAATCCAACCACTAATGTAAACTAATTATGAAATACCAGTGCGCGTGTACAAGAAGATTATTAAGGAGAAACGCTTAAAAAAAGAAGAAGAAGAATATGTATGTTTACCATGGCTGTTGGAAGAAAAAGGATCCAGGAAGTATCCGCTTCTCAGCTAACATCCGATTGGATACTGAAAAGCTGGGGGCGGGGTGTCTATGACTTGTCATGTGACTAGATTTCTGAGGGTTCTTTTATTTATTTAGCTTCTGTGTAAATACGGTCTCAGCTGATTTTTAATGGAGGTAGATTTGTGTCTTTATTATTCAATAAAAAAAAACTATATTTTTGAATAAAAACAGTTTACTTCAATCAAAAATAAATATCTTCAATCAAAGAAAAAAAGTGTTCAAATACAAAAAAATAAATAAAAAGTTTGAGACCCAAAAAAATGTGATTGAAATCATTTTTTTTGTATTTGTGGCCATATATTATGGGTAGTACAGTTGTGTCTTTATTATTCAATAAAACAAAAAAAAAACAAAAAAACAAAATTCAAATAAAAGAATGAAAGAAAAAAAGTGTTGAAATGCAAAATAAATAAATATTTGAGACCCATATAACTGCATTTGAACATTTTTTTTCTTTTAATTGAAATAATTTTTTTTTTTTTTGAATTAAACGTTTATTGATTGAAAAGGAGGTTTTTTTTTAATTGAAGTTATTTTGTATTATTACTATTAAAAATATTTTCTTTATTGAATAATAAAGACACTACGTAGCCCCAGACATGACATTGTAAAGAAAAAAATCATTTGTGGCCACGAATTACAAACTTGTGGCCACAAATTATAGGATTTCTTGATTTTTTTTCTTTGTCATGTCATGTCTGGAGCTCTGTAGTGTTTTTATTATTCAAAAAATGAAATATTTTTAATATTATTTATTTATTTCTCATAAATATTGTCAATCAAAGCAAAAAAGTGTTTTTGTGCATTATTGGGACATGACCTCCAGATGAAGCAGCGTGTTGGCACAATCTACACATGTCAAGGTCATTTATCGTGACTTTAGTAACAGGATTATTTGTGGATTCCTTTGTTTTCTTCCCAAGTAACTGTATCTGTGTGTTGAATGTTTCCCACACTGAGACACAGCTGCTGTCTGAAAGCATTGTTCAGGTCCTTATCTAAAGCTTTTCAAGGTTGACCAAGTTTAGAAAATCTGCATCGCTAAAGCCCAGCGCACTCATGATCTGAAGGTCAGAAGGGGGCGATTTACTACTTTAAAAGCTCCAAAAACGTGAACATGGATTTAACACCATTTAAAATATCTTAAATTTAAATGATTGACGTCATTGTGATGTTATTCCTTTTTTTGTAGTGAAATTGTTCACAAAAATCTGAGTTGTTTTCTACATTGTCAAACAGTTTCCTTTCCAACCTCGTCTCAGCTTATTCGACATCTTGAGATCTTAACACCTGATTCACAAACAAGATAACATGATTAATGAAATCTACTTAGGCTACATTGCACTGAGCTGCCTGGTCGTGATGTACACCTAACAAGATCCCCGTAACAGGTTATGACGTAACAGGTCTGCAACACTTAGGATTATTCATAAACTCAAACATCAAAATTATTTCCTTTGTCCATCTTTTTAATGTGATAAATAAGAGAATAATCAATAGTATAATGTGAAGATATGTACTGTATGTCCCTTCAATCAGGAATAAACCAAGATACAATAATTTCATCAGAAGTGGTTGAAAAAAGGGTGTATATGTATTATGAAATTATATATATATATATATATATATATATATATATATATATATATATATATATATATATATATATTATGACTTCTAGCAGATCCTGTGGTACAAGATCACACCCAAAAATGTGACTTTGTTCACTCTCTCTATGTTAACATTGTCTATATTTACTTTTACATCTAAATTACATACATAAATTTACTTTTATTTAGGTTTAATTATAATTTATTAAGATCAAACCACTTTTTAAGTTTACACATCTCCATAGTGACCATCCTCAAGAGCTGCTGCAAGTCCACATCAGTGCAAAGCATAATGGTATCATCTGCAAATAACACGTATTTTAGTTTTTCAGTTATTTTACAATTATCATTGATATACATTATGAAGATTTTCGGCCCCAAAACTGACCCCTGTGGTATCCCACATTTAATATTCAAACAACATGATTTGTTCTGCGATATCTGTGCAAACTGTTTTCTGTTGCATAAATTACTGTTTTTTTATCCAGTCCAAAACAATACCCTTGAAACCATACTTTTCCATTTTTCTTATAAGTATACGGTGGTCAACTGTATCAAATGCTTTCCAAAGATCTAAGAAGACTATATTCATTTTTATCAATACTATCGGTTATTTCTTCAATTAAGGGGCGATATTATAGGGCGACCGTGGCTCAGGTGGTAGAGGATCGTCTTCTGAGCGAGAGGTTGGGGGTTTGATCCCAGTACCTGACTATGTGTCGAAGTGTCCTTGGGCAAGACACTGAACCCTAAGTTGCTCCCAGTGGTCGACTAGCGCTTTGCATGGCAGTCCTGTCCCACTGGTGTGTGAATGTGAGAGTGATTGGGTGAATGATCTGATATGTGAAGCGCTTTGGGACTGCTTCAGTGTGGTGATAAAGCGCTATATAAATCAAGTCAATTTTTTTACCATTTAAACTTTTCAGGCCGTGACCCCCAAAATAATGGTAACAGAGACTGGGGACCCCCACTCTACCTGAAGGTGGTTGAACACAGACATGAATTTTAAAAACCACAGAAATTGGTGAAAAGTAGTAAATTAGAGTGGCCAAAAACGGACAGAAAAAGTGGTAAGTGTCAATCTTGGAACAATTAGTTCAAACTGGCAAATAATCAGAATCAGAATCAGAATTCCTTTATGAATCCCATGACGAAATTGTTTTCGTTACAGCCACTTAAGACAAATCACAAATAAAAGAATAAAACATTTAACAAAGACGAAAGAAAGAATAAACATTAAATAAGTGTATAAGTAAAAGACTGTTAAAATGAATGGGCATGACAAATCATAAATTTGGTTAAATTGTCAAAAAATAAGCATGAAATATGGAGAAAAGAGGTAATAAAGGGTCAACGTATGTGATATTCTGTGGAAAAGTGGTGGAAAGGGTTTATAAGTGCTGAAAATGTCTTGAAAGTGTAAACAATGTGCAGAAAAAGCATTGAAATTTGATAAAGAAGTGGCTAACAAAAAAAATGTAGCAAAAATGCATTAAAAGGAGCAAAAATGTTGTATGAAAAAGTGATAAAATAGGTTAAAATAAGGAAAGTTTGGTGTAGTTGAAGAAAAACGGTAAAAATAAGCAAAAACGGGCTTAAATTGTTCAGAAAATATTTGTAGTTTCTTGAAAAGGCCAAGCTTCATTGTTTGAACGGTAATATATAATATAATGGTAATGATAATATCCGGATCAGTCCAGCTTGAGCTGAGATCAAAACACACATAAAGTCCTATTGAATGTGAGCATCTGCTATTCAAGCTGTACAAACAAACAAACACATGAGTGAAAGAGCATTTTCCAGCAGACTGCTGTGGTTATGGCGTTCTCTGTTGTTTGAGCAAAGCATAAAACCCATTTGTTCCATGTTTTAAATATAGCTCATCTAAAAGCTCAATTACTTTCCTTCCTCAAAGTTCATTATCCAGCTTATCAATACAAAAATAAATAAATAATAAAGCTTTACATCTCTGTGTCTGCACCACAGTGGCTGTTCATCATAAATGAGCAACATTTCTTTAAATAACAATTTGCTATATCATTTGCTTTTAGATTTGCCAAAAGGCATTTAGATTGTAAAGATATTGTTTCATCACTTTAGTACAACAGCTTTTTGATTTTACAGTGCAGTTGGTTGATGACTCACTGTACTGTACTTGTATTTATCTGTATTATATTTGTATATTTGAATTATTTTTTAATTTTTTTTTTTTCCTAGAGGTGTACACTTGTATCTAATCCCTATTTAATCAACAGTCTTATATTTAATTATATACATGTTTTTTTTTAATTTTCTTAAATTCTATGTTTTTGTATTTGTTCTTTTCATTCAATATTCTATAAGAACTGTAAAACTGTTCTTGCTTTTTTTCTCAGAATGCAGGAACTTTCCTATTATTGATCTCTGTCAGCTGTTGGCTCCAATGTGTAATAAATAAATCATCCTATCAACCTCAATGTGCTGTTGAATCTTTCCTTGTTCACCTTCCTTCCTTACTCACAATGTACTGACTCACTCTACACCAGACTGTTTTTTAGATGGTCAGTCTCTAAGGTCATAACTGGTCATAAATGTATCATCAGTTCAGTGGAAGCTGAAACTGTTTTATTTCTCATCCACTGAAAACAGTGGCTGTTGATCTTTGCATAAGGTCTTACGGAGGGACTCCATAAGGACTTCCCTAAAGTTTGTCCAAAATGCAGCTTTGCAGAAGGAGGAAGCAGACAACAACGACAACAACAACGACAACAACAACAACAACAACAACAACAACAACAACAACTAAGGGAGAACATGCAAACTGCACATAACCAACATGTGCAGCATTGCGAAACCACTACAAAACAGAGAACGAATTGCATCACCGTCAATGATGATGTAAATTGTAACAAAGGCCTGTGAATCGAATGTATAGAATTTCAATAATTACCTATAATTAAAAATGTAAAGGGTCTTTTATTCTCAATAAGAATTTAATGTGCAACAAAAATTACACTTCACAGTGCACGGTTGATGCTTGTCTGCAATAATTCAAGTATTTAAATTTTTAAACATGAGCACGCCTCCGCAAACCCCTGCAAAACGCCAAATAATCTCTTTTCCAGATATTCACAGTTAGACTTTAATCTTCCATGATGTAAGATCTATCCATCCATCTATTTTCTGACCTGCTTGCACCTTTTTTCCTTTTTCGTTCTCAGGGTCGCCGGTGCCTATCTCCAGCTTGGGTGTTAGACGGGGGTACACCCTGGACTGGGCGCTGGTCCATCACAGGGCAACACACACACAGAGTATTTAAAAACTCCAATTAACCTAACAGTCATGTTCTTTGGATTGTAGGAGGAAGCCGGAGTACACTGAGAAAACCCACGCAGCACGGGGAGAACATGCAAACTCCACACACAAAGGACCCAAGTGTCCATCCCAGGGCTTGAACCCATGACCTTCTTGCTGTGAGGCGGACGTGCTAACCACTACGTCACCTTGCAAAGGCAGCTTTGGGTCTATTATTCAATCAAAGACAAAAAGGTGTTCAAATGTGTTTAAATGAAAATGTTATTGTTGTTGTTTTTATTGTTGTTTGGTCACAATCACAGACCATTACACATAAATGGTCAACATCTCAGACCATTGCGAGAGACTGTTACAATCATAACCTACTCATTTACTAAAGCGTACATCGTATAATTGCGATAATTTAAATGTGGGCAAGTGTCCCTATTGTAGTGATCGCTGAGATCACTACGTACGCCCATTACAAGACAAATTCTCGTCTCTAATGGTTGCATACTCAGAGCATGGTGGATAGCCGCTAGATGTTTAATATTAATATTAACCTAACCACTATAGGAACAAGTGTATCATATATCATGTTTTTTTCTGCAGTCTGTGCCTTCTCCTCGCTCTACGGGGGCTTTGTTTTCTGTTTCAGGAGTCCTGATGTTGGAGCTGGCGGTTCTTGATCGATGGTTCGAAGCTCAACTAGTCTGAGAAACTGACATGGACTGATCATTGGTTCACGGCTCAACGAGCCGTGGACATTTGGATGGCCTATCCTTTTCTGTTCGTCCTTCTGTCCACTAACCAGTCGAAGCGGATAGCTGCCACCTCTGAACCTGGTTCTGCTGGAATCTACCGCCACAACAAACAAACAAATAAATAATGGCCAGTGAAACCATTCTAAACCATATGCTGAGCTGATTAGGTTTGGCCTCAAACTCCTCCCCTGATCCACTGTGTGTGTGTGTGTGTGTGTGTGTGTGTGTGTGTGTGTGTGTGTGTGTGTGTGTGTGTGCGTGTGTGTGCGTGTGTGTGCGTGTGTGTGTGTGTGTGTGTGTGTGTGTGTGTGTGTGTGTGTGTGTGTGTGTGTGTGTGTGAAAAGGCTGACCTGTTCATGTTCATCCTGTGTCCGCTGCGCAGCTCAATGCCACAGTCAGGTGGATTAATAGACGGTTAATCTTAGTCATTCTCACCTTCACCGGGATCCCGAAATATATCCGTTTCTCACGTGTTAATTGTTGCAGGGACACCGTAGTAGGGAGTGCAATGATGATGTGGTGCCACTGCGGACAGACGGGGGACAGAGAGGCAGCTGCGCACACCGGGGTTTAGCGCGCCTCCACCGGGGTTCAGTGCGCCTCCACCGGGGTTTAGCGCGCCTCCACCGGGGTTCAGTGCGCCTCCACCGGGGTTTAGCGCGCCTCCACCGGGGTTCAGTGCGCCTCCACCGGGGCGCGCGTTCACAGGATCGTCCGTTGGCGCGTGTGGACTGTGGAAAAGATGCGGCGGTTGGTTTGGGTTTACATTTGGTTCACTGCGGATTTCCAGCTGATTCTCAGTGTTGGTCTGTCAGACACCCCGACACTAGGATCTAAAAACACACCTCGACTTTTGAGCAAAGGTAAGATGTCACTTATGTTTACATAATCTCAGTGGTGTAAAAAGTATATCCTACTCAATTAAGTACTCTTACTTGAAATTGTACTCAAGTACAAGTAAGTCTATACATAAAATACTCAAGTACAAGTAAAAAGTAGTTCAATTAAATATAGGCTACACAAAATACCCCCCACGTTTACTTTTGGTAATAAATATTGGTACGGGTCCCTTACAGTAAACATCTCATGTATGAACAGCTTTTTTTTTATTTTATTTTTTTATTCTGTACATTATTCTGTAATTTTGTGTATTTTTGATGTAATTTTGTATATTTGTCTCACATTTAGCTTGTATTTGATGTCATTTTGTGTGTTTTTTGGAGTCATTTTGTTTTTATTGCAGGTGTTGGTGCATTTTTGTTGTAATTTTAGTAATTTTATATACTCAAGTAAGTCATACATGCATTAAATACTAAACAAGTAAAAAGTAGCTCAATTAATTAGTACTCAAAGAAACAGTTACTAGTTACTTTCACCCCCTCACGTCTATTTTTGGTAATAAATCTTGCCACGGTTCCTGTGCATCCATCACTCTGCATGTTCTCATTTAAACCAGTAGCTATTTGACTTTAGTAGCCTATTGAGGTTGTGCTTTATTTTGTCTTCAGGTTTATTTTTTCATTTTTTTCCAGATGCAATCAGTGGTGGATTTAAATACCAGTACATTCAGAACCACAGTGTGTTGTACCAGGACTCCCAGGAGCTGTATGTAGGAGGCACAGATTATGTGTTAAAACTTGATGGGGACAATTATAACATCATAGAGGTGAGTGATCATGATACAGCCACAGTTTGCATTAAGTTGCTTACAAATTTAAACTATGAATAAGAGGTGTTTTTTTTCTTTGGCAACCATCGGAGGATCCAATCCCTCCCTGGTCATCACATAAATGAGGGTTGCCATGAGAGCTTCATATCACCGAATATAGAACTGAAACTTTTTCTGACTCATGCATGCATGTGTCACCAATAGTTTACTTCTCTAAGGACTACACCCCTGTCTGGCAAATAAATGACATACAGAGACTTGACATGAACAACATTAGCAATGCAGCAATTCTCAAAGCAAAGAATATTTCACTCCCAAAGCGTATATGCCAAATGCTCTGTGTTTGAATGTAAAAATACAGAGAATAAATGCAGTTAACTCTTTGGGTCAAATCAAAAATACCAACAAAAAAAAAATGGTTGAACGGCAACTCAACCACTGAAGAATGTCACAATTTATTACAGTGGACCGGGACCCTTTAAATAATTGAGGAAACTGAATAGAGGACACTACCAGAATCCATGAAAATAGCTGCTGTAAAACCTCTGTTAAAAAAGCGAATCCTGGATGCCTCTATAGTGGCTAACTATAGACCAATCAGAATCCTTCCTTTCATGGCCAAGATCTTTGAGAAGGTGCACATGGTCTTCACCAACTGAGTCAATTCTTAAAGAGTAACTAAACCCCAAAACCAATCAATTTGGTGTATTTAGTTGTAAAATGTCAGAGTGACTGGGTTGAAACCCTGCTATTACAATTGATTACCTGTGGGCTCTACAATCTGTGATTAGTAGGTTGGATTGAGATAAAAGTGAATAGAGAGATATATTGAGTACTGAGTAACTAGTTAGCATAGCATTGATTGTTTATTTGAGATTTTATAGTATAGACTGAGCGTGTCTTAACTACTCCAGGTGTGTTTTAACTGCCCCAATAATCAAGTCATATTTTGAATTTCCCTCCGAGTGGCAGGTCAGGAAAAAGAATGGGTTTAGATACTCATTAACCTTTCGTTATCATCACAGCACAGAAACTGCTCTTATCAAAGTGATCAATGACATAAGGTTGAACACTGATTCTGGAAAAGAATCTGTTCTCATTCTATTGGATGTCAGTGCTGAATTTGACACTGTAGATCATACAATTTTGTTGCACAAATTGCAAACATGGATTGGACTATAAATGTAAAAGTACTGCAATGGTTTAAGTCCAACTTGGAGGAGTGAAGTTATTTTGTAAGCATTGGAAACTTTGAATCTGACAGATTATCAATGTCATGTGGGGTTCCTCAGGGCTCTGTTCTTGGACCCCTTCTGTTTAGCCTATATATACATCCTTTAGGACAAATTTTACAGAACTGTAAGGTTGATTATCAGAGCTACGCAGATGACACACAACTATATCTATCACTGAACTCAGATGACTATGGTCCCATTGAGGTGGTGTGTGACTGCTTAGAAAAAGTAAACTGCTGGATGAGTGAAAACTTCCTTCAACTAAATCATGATCAGATGGAGGTGATTGTCTTTGGTGACAAGGAAAAGAGGACTGCTGTCAGTGAATATCTTGAGTCTCGATCTTTATAAGATAAAGACCAAGTCAGAAACCTTGGTGTTTCTTCTACCGTTTAAAAAACATCTCCAGAGAGAAAGATTTATTGACTCAGAGAGATCAGGAGAGTCTGGTCCATTCTTTTATCTCAACCTACTGGATTATTGTAATGGTCTTCATCAAACAGCTACAGCTGGTTCAAAATGCTGCAGCTCTGGTCTCAACCAGAACAAAGAGATCAGAGGTCATTACTTCAGTTTTTAAATCTTTACACTGGCTCCCAGTCAGCTTCAGAATAGACTTTAAAGTTCTGCTGCTGGTGTATAAATCTGTGAATGGGTTTGGTCCAGAATCCATCAGTGAGATGTTAGTCAGGTATGATCCCAGCAGGTCTCTCAGATCTATGGACACAGGTCAGATAGTGGAGCCCAGAGCTCACAGTAAACATGGTGATGCTGCTTTTAGTTGTTATGCTGCAAAGAAATGGAACAAACACCCAGCAGAGCTGAAGTCAGCATCACATGGGAACATTATTAAATCCATACTGCATATAACTGAGAGGGAGATTTCTAATCTTTTTACTTTTGATGTAATGCTTTTATTGTTTGATTTTAAACTCTGTATAATGTTTTTATATGCTGCACCTTAATCCTGTAAAGCACAATGAACTGCCATTTGCTTAAAATGCTGTATACAAATACATTTGTCTAGCCTCACCTTGCAATATGGAAATTTGAGGTTTAGGGTGATCCCAGTTTGCAGCTTTTATTATAGTAAAACCAGCATCTATCAGCAGCCAATGCTTTTTGTTTTTGGACATTAAGGTTCATCAGTGTTGTCTGATCCAACCCAGAAGATACCTTATAGCTTAACCTGTTAAAAAAGTAATGAAGGATCTTATTGGTGTAAGGTAACACAATATAAAACGGGTCATTGCATAATGCATAGGGCAACAATAAGGGACTCTCGTCATTCTGACTAAAGGAAGCACATCAAATACTTTACTTTACCTTTGTCTCCTAAATAATTACTGGCAGATCTCTCATTCAAACTGTTAAGAAAAACATGTATAATTCTGTATTTCTGGCCACACTAGGAGGTTGTCTGTAGATTATACAGTGATTATAATTAGATGCTACTGTAACAGATGGCTGACACAGTCCTATTGTTGTTTAAGGAGTCTGTTTGCCAGCTGATATGGCCGGTTGAAAGCTGGCAGCTTCAGATTAAGTGCTGCTGGTGGTAAAGACGTGTCACGGACACACAAAATGTCAAAGTGTGTTAAACATTACGATCCAGGAAATTTAGTGAGACTGCTTATCCTAATTTGAAATGCATGAAGTGTTAAGGACTCTTCAGAGAGCGATGTTCATTTTAACAATGAATGTCAGTTTGTTGTCAGATTAACTGTCTGGGTTTGTGGGACGTTTTATTTTTATTGCAATGGTTTTAGCCTTTAGAGAGTAAACTCTGTCAAAATGTCACCGATTAATCATTTTAGTGATTATATTTTATTAAAGGTGGTAGTTTATCATAAAGTGCGTTTCTTTATAGCAGCATGACAGTTAATGTGTCATCATCGCAAATAGGGATGTAACGATTAACCAGAAGTGTTGGCGGCGGGCGGAGTCTGCTAATACTTTCTTTCTGGCCGCCTTCTATTCTTAAATATGTTAATAAATTATTCATTACCCCTTTAGCACCAAAAGAATATATGTAATATTACTTGAATATCTGTAAAAGTCACGTTTTTCTATTAGCTCTGTCTGCTAGCATAGCATCTCTTCTTCACTGAAAGATATCTGCATGCCAACCGACCACTGTGTTACCAGCGCCCTCTGCTGGTCCAAACAAATATGACGTAAATCATTGCAAGTACCATTTTGTAAAATAAATCATGAGAGAATCGTATCGTTAACCCAGTATCGTGAATCAAATCGTATCGGGAGTTGAGTGAATCGTTACATCCCTAATCGCAGGGGAGTTGTACTTGGATTGGTTTTTTAATAAAGGGTTAAATATTTGACAATTACAGATGCCACGTCTGCCCTGTTTTTATGGTAACTGATTTTATTGGGTTGTAAAATGTAACTGTCTGTCTCGGCATGAACGTCTTAACTATTATAACACTCATTTGTAATTTCTCTTACAGAAGTATCCCTTGGAAGCAACGGGACAACAGCAGTGTCTCGAGGTTCGTAGCTCAGCATTCAAACCAGGGTTGTTGTTGTTTTAGAGTTAGTTTGTAGCTCCAGTGTGAGTTTAAGGTTCTAATGCAGAGGAAGGCAACTTTTTTCACAGCAGGGCCACAAAAATGTGTTTGTCTGATTGGAGGGCCACATGATCAACATTCATGTCGGCATTTAAAATAATCAGGGATCTGAGCATTAAAGGTTCCATATTATACTATTTTTCTCCCATCTCCATTTGTTCTAAGAACCCCAAAAACATAATATTTGAGGTTTATTTTCCCAAACTCGCCTGTTTTCCAGAGTTTTAGCCTCTGAAAAGTCACTTTCTGAGCAACTCTACACAAACAGGCTGATTTGTGGCCTACTTAAGCATATTCATGAGTGGGCGTGTCGATAGACAGGACACTGACTTCCTCCTCCCCGCACGGTGATGTGGGGCCAGAGGACGGCCCACCCTCCTCCCACCCACTCCGTAGCTGAGCTCATGCTGCTTTATAAACACGAGACAGAGCGTGGGGGCGGGGCGTTCGCCGGTACATACATAGACTGCAGAAAATACATACATAGCACTGTGCGAAGGATGCTGAAATGCTCACCTTCGTGGGCGTGTCTGTTTACATGTTAATCACGGCAGAGAGCTTCCTGGAGGCGTGGCTTCTCCAGCTCAGTGCCGCGTGAAATTCATCATCAAAGTGGGAACGCTTCATCAAATTGGAGCGAGGTGTTTGGGCTCACCCTGCAGTAAGAAAGGAGCAAATCACCCTCTAACTAATGATTGATGGAATCAATGAAAAAAACACTTTGGGCATGTGTATGAAGCCCTAATAGCATTTTAATCATGTTTAAAGCACAGAAAAGTCGATTTAAAATAACATGGACTTATATATGGATACATGGATTTATATATAAATACATAAATGGTATCGCTTTTCTACCAAAACACTTATGTAGATAGGTCTGAGTTAGTGAAGATTGATACCATCAACCATATAAACTTTATCCTGAGTTTTGTGTCCTTGACAACCAGAGCAAAGTTTTTGTCTCTTTAGGAATGTAACGGTTGTAAATTATAGACAAAACATTTTGCAGGAAATAAAGTCTGAGTAGAGTTTATTTTCTTCCACTTTATGGAGGAATCGCAAGAAATGTGTTATTAACCATTTTCAACCTTACCCATGTTACTTTACACAAGTTTTAAAACATTTATTATGATTTTTTTGTGTGTGTGTGTGTGTGTCTGAATATAATCTATTGTGTTTTAGGGACCGTGTGAAAATGTCATCACCGTCATTGAAACGTTTCAAGACAGCCTTTTTGTCTGTGGAACAAATGGACGCAGACCCCAGTGCTGGAAACTGGTGAGTTCTCGTATACTACATCCTCCATGTGCTGCTCACATCTGTGTGACACACTTCTATTAGTCAGCTTTACTGGCAGCATTAGGGGACGCTGATCAAAACGTGAAGCTTTTGTGTGTATAATTAAACGTACAGTGAACACCAAGCTTTATAAGGGAACTGCTGGTTTTGGTCTCACGGTGTCTTTTTCTGGTCACGTTAAGTATTTTCTGGTCATTAAAAGTCTTCCCTGATGCTTTTCCATCATATCTTTTATATCAGTGGTTCTCAAACATTTTTGGCTCTAGTGGCCCCTTTTTCTTACTTTTGAACAACACTTTGCTGTGAAAAAACATCTATAGAACATAATGATGGAATGAATGTGATAACACACATTTTAAAGAATCTAATGTTGTAAATAAGTTGAATGAAACAGTATTTAGTGCCTCCTGAATAGACATTTTGTGTGTTTTTTGCATCATCTTGTGTGTTTTTGGTGTCATTTTGTGTATTTTGTTGTTGTTTGTCTGTTTTTTTTATCATTCAGTATATTTTTCTCTTATTTTGTGTGTTTTTCTTTTTCGTTTTGTGAGTTGCTGGTAATATTTAGTATGATTATCATTTTTAACTAATAAATAAACATTAATAAACCCCATATTTTTATTGCTTTATTTGTTAATTTTCCTCTGTCTTTCTCAAGTACCCCCCGTGGTGCCATTACATACCCCGAAGGGGTATGTAATGGCACCACCCTCATTTGAGAAACACTGCTCATTTGAGAAACACTGCTTTATATAATTAATTTTCTTTGATTCTACAGTTTCCATCATTCGACAATCAGTCTGTGGAAATAATGGAGAGTTATGAAGGAACAGGAATCTCTCCATTTGTCCACACACAGAACTTTCTCTCGCTGACAGTAGGTATGTTGGACTCGTGCCTGCTATTTTATCAGATGCTTAAAATAAGACTTCAGCCTGTTTCATGGCTTATATAACTGTAGCATGTAAAATGTAAGAACTGCACTGAGAAAACCAGCGCATTTACTCAAAAATCTCCTTAATAATTGATCATGTCAGTAATTTAAAAATGTGTGTTTCTAACTGTCAGAGGGAGATCTGTATGCAGCAGCACCATTGGATGCTGATGGAAGTTCTTTACAGTTTAGAAGAAAAGCAGGCGGCAGAACCAACGTATGGATGTATGACAGCTGGGTTTCAGGTGAGTAAATGATTGCAGTTAATATATAACGCATGGCCACTTCAAGATGAGAGCATTAGTCTTGTAATTTGGCTGCATAATAAATTACATTAAAAAACGCAGGTCATTTAAAAAGGGCACAAATGTGATTTAAGCTAGAACTTTGCAACAGACGACAACATTTGCATTTGTTCCCTATTTTTATTTTATTATTTCTATTTGAGTGGTGATTAATTTCTATGCAAGGAGAAGTTTGATCATCACGTCCCTCTCTGACAGAGCCCACCTTCATATCAGCATCCTGGGTGAAGCGGAAGGATGATCCTGACAATGAGAAAATTTACATCTTTTTCCGGGAGAAGAACTCTGACCCCAGCCCTGAGGCTGACCCCTGGATCTCAAGGGTTGCCAGAGTTTGTAAAGTAAGATGGAGAGATGATGTCATCATCAAATCAATGCTCTGCTGGTTTGCAAATACCTAAACAAACCTTTGCTTAGAAACACAAAACAAACTTTTCTATCTGCATGCTCCATAGGGAGTTTAAGAGCTGTAATGGCAGCTGGCGGGGCTCCTGGAGCTGTTAAAGGTGCAGTCCACAACTTTCAGATCCCTCTCTCCCCCTCCCTCCCCGCTGCTCTCTTGCCCTGCCTCCAAACTTTACAAAGTCCCTCCCTCAGAGGAGCTAACAAGCTAACGTTAGTCCGACAGCAACATCACAGCAATATAACATGCTCTGTTCAAAGCATGTTACTGCAGCGCTTCTCTCTCTCAATGTGCACACACCTCAGCAGCAGCAGCAACAACACAGTTTCACTTACAGCAGCTCCCACGGAGGCTGCTGCACGCACACAAACAACACATGCACCACAGAGTTCTAGTGTAACAATTACAAATCAAACATAATGTAAATCAAGCAGCAGTAAGTACCTTTCTAGCAAGAAAGTCAACAATTTCATCTTCTACTCCTCCAGACCATACACTGTAAAAAAGCTTCGGGAAAGGGGCAGGGCCTGTGAGCAACAGCTGTCAGTCAGTCCATCAAACACAATCCTGGCTCTGATTGGTTCTTATTGCTCGTTGCGGTGCATCCTGACCATCTGCCGAAGGCTGCAGGAGCAGCAGGAGGACTCATTGAGCCTGTTTTTTTTCACACAAACTACTAGTTTGATGTAAAGCTGTCCTTACATAGTGACAGCTTTAGCAAATATGACAAAAAAGTCACTTTTGTAAGACTTGCAGACTGCACCTTTAAGACACGCCCAGTTTATACTATAAAATCTCCGATGAACAATCTATGCTATGCTAACTAGCTACTAATTACTCAATATACCTCTCTTCACTTTTCTCTCAATCCAACCTACTCACCACAGAGTGTAGAGCCCACAGGTCTTTATAAAAGGGGCGGGGCTAACAGTGCTTGTTTGTGATGCAAGAGGGTCCCAAAAGGTCACATGATCTTGTTCTCAGCCAATAGCAAAAATCAATTGTAATATCCTGGTTTCAACCCATAGAGGGCAGTCACTCTGACATTTTACAACTAAATATACCAAATTGAAATACTTGGACTAAAATGTTAAGAGGAAAAGCTATGTGTAAGGTTCATATGCTGATAAGTTTATTGCACGTTTTTTTTTTTTTTTTAATGCATGATATATTGTCTATTTTTTAGTCTAGGGCATAGATTATTCTATGTATTGTAGTATAGTCTGGGCGTGTCTTAGCTGCTCCTGTAGCCCTACCCATAATCAAGGCATTTATTTTTGAAAATCAATTTCTGTAATGATGAGAAAATAAACTCTTCATATACAAATTAAGATGAAAGATTCCACCATGTGTAAAATCAGTGCTGTGTAGTTTAAATCCCTGGCTATAAGACTGTTTAACTCTGATAGCATGTATGAAATATTAATGTGCTGCTGTTGCATTATGTTAAAATAAAATGATCTCATGGGGAATATTTTATTCTCCATGTGATAGAATATGAGATGTGATGGGAACATAGTGGGTAGATTGATATGCACAGGATTTGTGAGTACAATGCACTGCAGTGTTATGTCTGTGTGTAGGATTAATGCTTTTGGTGCAGCCATTATTGAGTCCAAAGTAACAAATCAACCTTTGTCTTTTATTGAATTGCAACACTGACAGTTTCAACATTCCTATTTGACACTAGTTATATATGGCACAAGCCCAAAAACACATTTATGTTATTTTGTTTCTCATGTTTGATTGACGACGTGTTTCCACAGGAACCCAACTTTAATTGCAAAAGCAAAAAAAAAAAAGGAATCTCCTCTGGGTTTAATTTCTTTTTTGCATTTTTCCAGGTTGATGAAGGTGGATCAAAGAGATTCTTCCAGAATATGTGGACTTCTTTTCTCAAGGCTCGACTCGTCTGTGGTTTCCCAGACGAGTCACTTTATTTCAATCGACTCCAAGACGTCTTTGTGATGCAGGCGGAGAACTGGAGAGACACCAGGGTTTATGCCCTCTTCTCAAGCAGCTGGTCAGACACTCCATCAACCCACCCTGAAATACAGAATATACCAGTAAAAGCATTAGTGTGCACTAGGGTTGGGTCACTTACATTAGTTACAATTATGTTTTCAGTTATCTATTTTTTATTACTATTCAACTATGATTACAGTGATCAGTATTTTCTCCAATTACAATTGAATTACAATTACTTTTTATCCTCGGAAAGTCAATTACAATTATGTTATTATAACATAATAAAAGTTAACCTTTCTCTTGTGTTAGCTTTAGGTTAGCATCTCTAATGATAACGGGCCCTAAATCAGCTGTAGAATACACTAAAACTAATATCTATAATCTAATTTCTGTCCTATCTATTGTTACCTTGTTAGGCTTCCTAATCAATGAAAATATAGGTTTTAATTTTTTTTGCTGTGGACGTCCGAGCCTTTTTTGTGTCTGTAAACCCCTCAATTTCAATTTTTTTTTGAAATGGTAAAATGTGTGAAAGCTTGATATGAAACATGAAGTTAAATATTAAAATATGTGTAGATCTGTACATATCGAACTCTAACATGGTTCCCCAGCTTAGCGTTAAATTGTAATTGACAATTTTATAGAATTGTCATGGCAATTACAAAGTGAATTATCTAAAACTCAATTATGATTATGTCAGCAACATTTTAAAAATTACTATTACAATTCTAATTATGCCATATTTGTAATTAATTATAAATTATGCGATTACAATTATAATTGACCCCAACCCTGGTGTATAAAAATACAGAAAGTCTCTAAATAGCTCAACATTGCATTAAATAATTGATGAACTTGTTTTTCGGTTTTATTGTATTGTATTGTGGGGGAAGGGATCTATTTAATCTCAACCATGGAACTCACTGTGGAGGACGTGACTTGGATACGATACAAGTCTCCTTGCCCGTCTGTCTATTAATGGTCTATTCTTAAATGGATTGCAGGGAGGAGTAGTCTTTAATTCCTATTTTCTTCCCTACTTTGTGTGAGGTGATCAGTCATTGGAATGTGCAGCGTTCCGTACCAAACTGTTATTTACTAATACTCTCTGAGACGCTCGATATACCAGGAGGAACTGACATTTCTGGTCCACTCTAAAAAGGCTCAGTCTATTCTAAATATATCGGAGTTGTTAAACATGGCCCGTCACTGTAAATACTCTGATCAACTTCCTTATTTTGGCCTTTTTACTCACGACAGAAGCCAATTTCTTCATTATTTTTCATTTAATCTCAGCATTTTAATCAGTCAAAAGACTCAAAACTCATTAGAATGCTCTAATTTAGACTTTAATGACCTTCAAACTATACAAGTCCCAGATACAACATGCTTACTCATATTGCATCAAAAATAAATCCTCTGTGAACCTAAGTAGCACTCAAATAACACTTTATACTCAAGTTGATACTTGTATATTCTTAGCTGGAACCATAAAAATGTCCCATAACTTTATTAACACAATTTAAAAGAACAGTCTACAGCCATACACAGTCTAATATAAATATGCAAGAAAGCTCTTCATATAATAGTAATATATTTTATTGTAACATGATGCATAGCATTATGTCATATTTGATCATTATTCTCATTCATATTTTCTGTCTCTCATAGGAACTCGACAGCAGTTTGCATTTATTCCATCGGAATGATCGAAGAGATATTTGAGAATTCTACTTTTAAAGGCTATGACAAAGCCATCCCCCAGCCGAGGCCAGGAACAGTAAGCACTTGTTTGGCTCCTGTGTTTGTGACAGAGAACTTCCTCTATTAGCTTTATTTTGGTTTTTCTTTTTTACTTACATTCCATAGGGGCGGTGTTTCCCATGTCTTGTATCTGAGCACAAATCTAGACCCAAACAAACACATGGTCTCACATAAAGGGTGGAAACCTCATGTTTCAGTGTTTCCACTCGGACATCATTGGTTCATCATGTGTTGAATTTGACTTTGTACTTGTTGTTATGGAGATAATGTGTTCAATGAATGTGGTGTTCACATTCTGGGTATTTATAGATATTCCTGTCATTGTAACAAAAAAAAAAAAACTACGTGACCCAAAGAGTTCCCCCTCCTGCTGACATCTGTTTAGCTATGTTTACTCCAGCTCAAGAGTCCTGCAAACATGTAGCGTTCTGTTTAGGTCTGCTCTTTAAAGTAATGTAAACTTTGTGTATTTCTCAGTGTGTGGTAAACAGCAGGGGTCTGCCGAGGGCCACCGTCAACATAGTGAAGGAGTATCCAGAAATGACCGACTGGGTCCACTCTCTCCATCACGTGGCTCCTTTTTATGTAAGCAGCCACAACTACACAAAGATAGCTGTGGATCCAGTGCAGGCTTCAGACCAGCAAACATACAACGTCCTGTTCCTCGCCACTGGTATGCATCCTTTGTTGATTTTGTTCATGATTTCTGTGAGAAAGTCCTTGAAATAGAAAAACATTGAAGTATTTCAAGGAATAACTTGGTTTTTTTTCTCCAACAGACTCAGGGAAGATCCATAAAGTGTTAGAGACAGGGGTGGAGCCTTTCATCATCTCTGAAGCACATCTCTCCAACAGTACACACATACAAACCATGAGGCTTGACTCCAAAAAGGTGAACTTCCTTCAAAGTGCTTCTTCTGAATGTACCGGTAATATTTTGTGGGCAGTGGCTATCCGTACGGTTGCCGTATCAATATACCGACATTCTATCCGTACGTCTATTAGTGAGAATGTGCGATATATCGTCGTTCACAATATATCGTCAAAAACATTCTCACTGGTAAGAATATGTCATCCCACGATAGAAACGATAAATGCCCATGTTGGCATTAGTTCCTCAATTTAGCCAAGAATGCCCCTAAAAATCTTGTTCCAGGGGCCAAAATTGCCCACAAGTTTGTTGTCAACAACTTCTTATTCTCTGGAGCAAAGCGAAGTTCACGGGAGCTCCGCAGCGAAGCGTGGAGGCTTCGCGCACACACAGACGGCGGCGCTCGTCACAGCGACCTGAAGCTGCCGTGCTGCGATACATCATGGACCACTACTTGGTTAAAACCAGACAACCATCCAACAAAGGGAACCAGTCCAAGTTCCTCCGTCATGTCCACCCAAAGTTCCACAAACACGGGGACAGAGATGAACCTGTAGAAACGATTATGAGCTGGAAACTCAACTAAAGCTAACTATGCTAAGCTAACCCACCAACACACAGACTGGGCTAAGAGCTAACGCTAACCACTCCAAATAAGGAATAGGTCAAGTAAAAAGAACACGTCTTACTGTCATAAAGCCACAGAGAGCCATTGATTTGTTTATGGTCAGATTTAACATTTGTATGAAAGGATAAAAACTAAACATGTCACACGTTGTGTGAAATAAATGTTAATAAATGCATTATATTAATGTCACTATGCATTTGTCCAAACTTGTGAAACGCAATATTTTTTAATAATATTTCACGTGTTCACAGGCAAAGCTGGTCCCATTAGACTAATGTAACTATTGAGATTATTACACCTAAATATACTGAATGATTAAATCATCAGCTTGATCTGGTTTAATTATAGGAAATCAGAGAGTTATTTATTAAACATAACTTTATGTATCTCATTATCAGATAAATGAAATAATATTCAGCAGCAGTAAAAACACTATTGGAGTTATTTTTACTTTTCATGTGCTTTTTTTTTTTTAGAAAACAATTTCATTTTAAGTGAGGAAATAAATGAATTACATACAATAACAATAATAGAGTGACCCACATGCATTAATATATTCCATAAAATATCAGGTCATGAGCTCTTTGAGTCAGCAGCTATTGTAGCCTTTTATTAATGTGTCTAGAGTTGTGTTTGTGTTTGTAAGGAACCTGTTTACACTTTAAGTTGGGAATTGTTTTATTTATTTATAGTTTTTTATTTATTGTGATGTTTATCGTTATTGTGATAAATACCAGAAATTATCGGGATTATTTTTTTAATCCATATCGCCCATCCCTGCCTATTAGGCTAGTGATAGGTCACGTGATAGGTCAGCCATTGACCAGTTTAGGTCGCGTGACTAAGACTAAACCTTACTCTAGACCTAACCCTAAAAATTGTTGCGATATTATGTTATAACCTAACCCTAAGACTCGGGATGTAACGATTAATCATAAGGCAGTTAAAAATCGATTTATATATTTATCCTTCTCTTGTCCAAAGGCTGAGGCGGCGGGCGGAATCTGCTACTACTTTCTTTCTGGCCGCCTTATACTCTTAAACATGTTCATAAATGATTCCTTACCCCTTTAGCACCAAAAGAATATCTATAATATTACGTGAATATCTGTAAAAGTCACGCTTTTCTATTAGCTCTGTCTGCTAGCATAGCATCTCTTCGTCACTGTACAAAATAGCTGCATCCCAACCGACCGCTGGGTTACCAGCGCCCTCTGCTGGTCCAAACAAATATATGACGTAAATCAGTGCAATGACTGTTTTTTTTTTTTTTTTTGTCCAATTGTTAAGGCACAAAATACATTTTCAGTTGCACTTTTAAAAAGAAAAAGAACTATTATGCAGTTTTACATTGTTTACTATAGAACCAGAATTTAAATTAATAGGCTTCTTCTTCATTTGCATTATTCCTTTTTTTTTTTTTATTTCATTCAAGATTAAAATATATTGTTCTGAATAGTTTATCAAGGGATTCTTTTGACAATGAAAAATAAAACAAAAATAATACAGTATTTTCTAGTTTTTTTCCCCAAAAAAATAAAGGAATGTTTTTCAATCATTATTTGTCTACAGTCCCATTTTGTGAAATAAATTGTGAGAGAATCGTATCTTGAACCCAGTATTGTGAATCGAATCGTATCGGGAGTTGAGTGAATCGTTCCATCTCTACCTAAGACGCTACGTACTTGTATTTCTGTTACCATGTCAATAGCACCAGGGTTTGTCCGTACAGCAACCGTACAAATAGACACTTTCTGTTTTGTGCAACATTTTTGCTATGAGCTTAAAAGAATACAGACTCCACCTGATTATTCTCTCAGGCTGCCAGTAAAACACACAACAACATCCTGTCAATGTAAAACACCAAGTTACAACCTTAAAGAAGTCCACAGCTCAAAATGCCGTTGTCTAATGTCTACAGCTCTTACACAAGGTCTAGACCACATACTTTCAAAGAGAAGATGACAGCTCTCATCTTCATATGCCTTCTCATTGTCCACAAAGCATATGTTCTGCATGCTCTGGAGCAGTGGTTCCTAATCTTTTTTGTCCCGTGTACCCCGTCTTCATATCATTAGTACCACATTAGTACCATTAGTTGCTATAATGACTTGATTTATTCAATCAAGGAGGCAAATAATACAACCTGAGACAATGGTTACAGATGGTCGTCTCAATCTTTGTTCTAACAAATGATTTGTAATACAGCATTTTATACTCAGTACATCCTTCGATGTGGAAGTTTCCAGAGGAACTTTAATCACCATACACATCAGTATAGGTAGAAGTCATCTTGATTAGGCACATGGTCAAACAGTTAATGAATACATGTGTTGTGAAAGAAACTAATATCTCAGCTAATTATACGTGAGAAACTAATGGTGTTTTTCCAAGTCAGCAGAATAAAAGGTGTTACACAAGGTGTTTTTCTACCTTAGCCCTGGATCCTGGAAGATCCTAAAACACAATTCTAATCAATGTGAACGTGTATGAATACAAGGTGTTGAATATAATTCTAATAACGCCTCCCTAATATTTAAATATTACTTTTCATTTGTGGAACAACGGGCTCTCCTAAGCCTCTAACTGTGTCTCAAACATTGGTTCCCTAAATCTACTAATTCAAACAATGAGTGGAATATAAAGGGGAATTTATTTATTTTAAATATCATGCAACTTTTATGTGATTACTTCAATAGAAGGTACCAGTAAATACAGCCTCCTTTGTACATTTAACTAATTTTGGTTTCCTATTGTCAGAAGTGTGATAAAAAATGGATTCTACAGCATGAAAATAATCCTGTTTCAATAATCTACAAGAAAATATAGTATTTTATGGAGCAATTGTGCTGTTAGTTTGTGGTGATTTATTTAAAGGAATGAGGAACATTTCTCCATTACTTCAAAGTCAAATCTTTCCGAGTACCTCCTGCAATGTGCTCCTGTATCCCCAGGGGTACACATACCCCTTTTTGGGAACCACAGGTCTAGAGAATCTGCCGAGGTCTAGATCCAATGGTCAGTGTACGTTTTGGTCATTGGATTTCCCCTTCAGAAAATTACAATAAAATCTAAATCTATTTAATTTTCATTTTAAAATTTAAAAGTGAAATTCAAGGCATTTTATTTTTTATCAGGATTTGAGAGGGGATAAACAAAACTTAATTTTTGATTTTCTGTTTCTAAAAAAAAAAAATGTAAATGAAAATAAACAAAAAAACGGCAGGTTTTTCTTTAGGCAGTGGCTATCTGTACGGTTGCCGTATCAATATACCGTGCATACGCAGCGCCCTATTGGGCCAGGTTAGGTTACGTGATAGGTCAGTGTCGTAGCAAATTATCTAATAATGTTCAATGATACATTTATATTTGTCATGTGTGTATGATTAAGGGGATAATTTGCTTTTTAACTCTGTGCCTGTTTTCTCTTCTTCTTCTTCTTCGTCTTCTTGGGGGTAGCCATTCTCCTTCACACATCTTATCTTATACATATCAAAAGACACACACGCAACCACACACACACACACAACCACACACACAACCACACACACACGCAACCACACACACACACGCAACCACACACACACACACAACCACACACACACGCAACCACACACACACGCAACCACACACACACACACAACCACACACACACACACAACCACACAACCACACAACCACACACACACACACACACACACACACGCAACCACACACACACACACAACCACACACCACCACACACACACACACACACACACAACCACACACCACCACACACACACACACACACACAACCACACAACCACACACACACACACACACACAAGCACACACACAACCACACACACAACCACACACACATACATCCACAGGGATGACCTGTATCTCCTTCTGCCCCTTTTGTTTTAATGCAAACAGTTCCTTTTGGTGGAGGGGGAAAGGGGAGGGGGAGACTGCAGGAATATCATTGCTTCAGGGTTTTTTTCTCTCTCTTGCTGTGAACTCCGAAGCTGGTGGTCGCTCTCTTGTCCTCTCAGTAAATGATCTTGCTCGGGACGGGGGGCCAAACATTCTTCTCAAACAATTGTATTCGTTTATTTTAGTTGTAGAATAAATCCATTTTTATTAATTCATCAACTCATGTCTGTTTCATTGATTTCACAGTGCAGCGGAGAACACCATTAGAGGTAACACTAAATCTACCATTACATCAGTCATTGGCTAGGTTAGGTTACGTGATAGGTCAGTCATTGGCTAGGTTAGGTTACGTGATAGGTCAGTCATTGGCTAGGTTAGGTTACGTGATAGGTCAGTCATTGGCTAGGTTAGGTTACGTGATAGGTCAGTCATTGGCTAGGTTAGGTTACGTGATAGGTCAGTCATTGGCTAGGTTAGGTTACGTGATAGGTCAGTCATTGGCCAGGTTAGGACCCGTGACTAAGAATAAACCTTACCCCAACCCTAAAAATTGTTGCTATATAGGGTTATACCGTAACCCTAACCCTATGACGCTACGTACTTGTACTTTGGCAACCGTACAAATAGACACTTTCTTTTCTTTATGGTGTAACTGGAAGTTGTAGTTTTCAATGTAAGAGCGCTTTTGAGGACGCTGTTGAGTTTCAGGCAAAGGGCGCCAATATCTGACTTTTGTTGTGGATTCCCTCGCCCAGTTTAAAACTTTCTTTGGAACTTTACTCTGACGTAATTTTTGACATGGAAAAACAAGGCTTGTCGTATATCACATCGTCGTCTCAAAACAGGAACTCGCGGTCGCACAATATGACACAACACAGGTTTTGTTTTGTTTATGTCTTCTAAAATGTATTAGAAAACAAAAAAGTTATATCAATCGCTTTTTAAAGTTGTGCTTATCCTCTCTTGACCCTGATAGAAAACATGTCTGGAATTTCAATTTTAATATTTGAACTTTAAAACAAAAAAATTAAATAACCACTCATTTCCTGTTTTCTAATATTTTTTTTAATCTTATTTATGTTTTAGTCGTTTTAGAGTTTTCAATTCATCAGTATCATTTAGACTAATTGACTTTTTGGTTCTCGTCTGCAGAAAAGGTTAATTGTTGGGTTTTCGGACAAAATCACCACCGTGGATCTCCAGAAATGTCAGGACTACAACAACTCGTGTGAAGATTGTGTTCTGTCCCGGGACCCGTACTGTGCCTGGACCGCCTTTGGATGCGGCCCGACTATCCCGTAAATATGAGCAGAAATCTTCTCCTATAGGGCTTTAATATCTTCAACTCAGTGATGATCTCATGAATATATTTTGTTTTGGTTCACAGTGGTGGAATTCAAAATATAACGAAAGGGAAAATAAATGTGTGTTCCGAAACATCTGAAGGTAAGTTGTTTTAAAGACATTAATCAATTATACAGCATAGCATGATACAGTTTGCCTAAACAGGCATCAAAATCTCTTTAATTGACATACAGAATGCGAATTTTTAATTTTACCTTTCACAATAAGAGTCCCGGATATAAGCAGAACACTTACAGGCCGCTGGGTTTTAGTTCCAGCGTCGAGACAATTACAAAGGGAGAGGTCCTTTTGTTTTGTGTTCTTCATACCTGTGTCTAACCTCATGAATGTAGCCCAACCACATTTTCAAATTAAAATGAATGAAAACACCATGTTAGTTTAAATGTATGTCTTAAATATATCCCTTCTATATTATATATGTTGTACGTCCTTACCTTAAAAAGATTGGTAACGTGTTAATCTTTCAGCTTTATTTAATGAGTGTCCTGAGATTTGGACTGTAACTGTCTTGTAATAGGCCAGACATGGGCAACTGGCAGCCTGTTTTGCGGCCCTCAAAGCAAATACCCCACAATAGTAATTCAAGAAGTTGGAAGGAATATGAAGACCACAATAACACACAAATAAAACCCCCAAAACACACAAATTAGCTGCAAAATGCACAAAGTACACAAAAAAGTCCAAAAAAACAACAACAACAACCACTTAAACAAACAAAATGACAACAAAAACACACAAAACAACAACACATTACAGAATAGCTCCAAAGACACACAAACTGTTCACAAAATGACAGGAAAATACAGAAAACAGCTGCAAAAATACAGAAAGTGACCCCAAAAAGGTATAAAAAAATAACAGAAATACACAAAATAGCTAAAAAGTGACATAACATCAAAACCACAGAGAGAGAAAAAAAGATAAAACCTTTTTTCTGTCCTGTGTTAATGCTGACATGAATGTTAATCATGTGGCCCACAGATCAGATACAATCACAGTTTTGTGGCCCTCGCTGTAATAGAGTTGCCCATCCCTGTATTAGGTGGTATGTAAATGTATCTGAACAATCTAACTCAGGGCAGCTGTGGCTACAGCTGTAGCTTGCTTCCACTAATGGGCCAATTATGCAAATACATAAGAGTTCACGTTCAGTTTTTTCTTCTTTTTTTTTTAGCCCTGAAGCTGTTGAACCGAACCAAGAGACAGACCGACTCTCCTTCATCACTGACGATGATGACGGTTTATTCAGTCCCACAGAGCGTCCCTTTCTACTTGTCCTGTCCCATAGACTCCTACCACGCTAAATACACCTGGGAGCACTCGGGACACAGCAGCCCTTGTATGCAAATGCTCTCCAACTGCCTGCACCTGATCCCTTCCATGGCAACCGATAACTATGGCGACTACGAGTGTGTTTCCCAGGAGAGAGATTATAGAAAAGTGGTGAAGACCTATCAGCTGATTGAGCAGAGAATAGCTGATGAAAACACCAACAGGGGCAACACTCCGTACGACCACAACGATGCGGGGGCGCTGGTTCCTCGGCTGGCGTGGGTGACGCTGCTGGCTGAAGCCGTGTGGGGAAATTTTAGATGAATTTCACATGACTTTTTTTTGTTTTGTTTTTTTCTTGAAAGGAGTCTTTGTTGCTCGGATATAGATCATCACGCTTTTGTAGCACCAATGTTCCCTGTCACTGCGCTACTACTGATAATCATGTCACAGGGTAAGAATGAAGGAAGTCCATTGAAGGAAGTTTGAAGAACAACACTCTTTGTTGGTAGTTTTAGCACCACAGTTGTGTTTGGTTTGGTTTTGTTTGCAGGAAACCGCTTTAGCCAAGTTATTTTCTTTAAAAGACGCCAGGGAGGAAATGAAACACAAAAGAAGAAGTTTGATTGAACAGAGTGAAAGGCATTGTGCATCATTTTTAATTATCAAAACCTAGACTTTGCACCAGGGTTGGGGTCAATTATAATTGTAATCGTGTAATTCAATTATGGCGTAATTATAATTTTAAAAATGTATTGCTGTTGTAATCTTAATTAAATTGTAATTGAGTTTAGATAATTGACTTGAAAATTATATGATAAATTGGCAGTTACAATTTAACGCTAAACTGGGGAACCATGTTATAGTTCTACATATATGTAGTTAAAAATTATTAAAATATGTTTCATATCAAGCTTTCCCACATTTTACCATTGAAAAAAAAAACAAATACATTTTATAGTTACAATTACGTTTTCAATTACCCATGTTCAATTACAATTATAGTGAAAGAAAATTAAATCTAGGAGTATACTGACACAAAAGGCTCAGACGCCCACACCAAAAATATTAAAACTATATTAAAATATATTTTCATTGATTAGAATGCCTAACAAGGTAACCAATAGATAGATGATATATTTGTTTTTAGTGTATTTTACAGCTGATTTTTGATCCGTTATCATAAGAGATGCTAACAGAAAGCTGACACAAGAGGAAGGTTAACTTTTATTAGGTTATTTATTTCAGGCTCAGTAATTGTGATTAATTGTTATTGAACTTTAGTCATGAGAACGTAATTGTAATTGACTTTCTGAGGATAAACAATAATTGTAATTGAAAAAATGCTAGTCACTAAACATGGGTAATTGAAAACAATTGTAACTGAAATTTTTATTTTTTTTTTCAAATGGTAAAATGGGGTAAAGCTTGATATGAAACACATTTTAATCATTTTTAACTACATGCAGTATGTGTAGAACTGTACATATAAAACCGTAACATGGTTCCCCAATTTTTGTGTTAAATTATAATTGACATTTTTTGTAGAATTTTCATGGCAATGACAATTAAAGTCAATTATCTGAACTCAAGTACAATAGCGACAGATTTTTTTTAAATTACAATTACAATTACAATAATGCCATAATTGTAAATGACCCAGACCCTGGTCACTGCAGTACATTCTGAGTTATTGCTGTATTTCTATTGTATGGAAGCAAAGACTGAACATGAAGCTTTAGCCACAAAGCTCTAACAATGGACACCACAGGAACACTTTCCTGAAGGTTGAACAGCTTCCTGTTAGAGAGCTGGACAATCCATGGTGTGGTGTGAGCGGCTCTTTCTGAGGTCACTTTTCTTTCTCATGGCTTTGTAAAGTAACTTTACTCTTTCAACCCAATGGAGCATTAATGACAATGTACCGGTAAACCATTACCCCACAGGTTAGGGTGGAGGCTGCAGTGGGCCTTGAATGAATTTCCTTGTGTTATTCTTCCTCATGCCAGATGCTCTGCGTGCAAATATTGACATTAATTCCTTTATTTGTTTGTCCCTTACTGGACAAACAGGCACGACATGGAGCTGTAATGTGACGCTAACTGATTTCAGAATAGTAGTTTCATTTTATGACATTCACAGATCTGTGGGAGTATTTTTGAAATTAAAAAAAGACAATATTTTTTTACTGTTAAGTTGAAGAAAAAGTCACGTGCAATAATTACGAGGTGTTGATGACGAATGCTAAAGCTAAAGCATGATGCATTACAAGCTTGGTCATTTGCATCAAATAAACGTAGGTATTTAAATGGCAATACTAGCTAACACTAGATGCACTGATGTTGTTGTAGGTAACATACCAAAACTTTGAATGTACTACATTTTTCAGCTGTGCCTTTTTAACATTTTGGTGATAAACAGATTTATGGGACGCTGATTGGGAAGTTGCACCTGCTAAAAATAAACAGCAACTTTTAGCCACAAACCCCATTTAAAAAACATGGATGAATAAATTTTCTTTTGTTACTTTTGACCAGATTCACAGCAATATTTGTGAAATGTCTTCTCGTAAAAATATAATGTCAATATTAAATCTAAATAAAAATGTTGAATATTAAATATAAATGTTAAATCTAAATATTTAGGTAACTTACAATAATACCAAAAATAAAAGCTCATTCTGGTGAATTTGCATATAAGCAAGATATTTAGTTTCACCTGTGACATTGAGATTTAACTATTAACATTTAGATTTAGATTTAACATTTATATTTATTATTTAGATTCAAGATTTAGATTTAACATTTATATTTATTATTTAGATTCAAGATTTAGATTTAATATTTAGATTGAGATTTAACATTTAAATATATCATTTAGATTTAATATTTAACATTTAGATTTAACATTGACATATTTTTACGTGTAAGGTAAAAATGCCAAATTTCACCATAATTGCCGTAAATCTGGTCAAAAGTAAAATAACAAAATCACATTTTTTTTAACAACGTGGTTTGTTGCTAAATGTTGCTGTTTATTTTAGCATGTGCAACTTTACAACCTGCGCCCCGTACGGATTCAAGAAAAAATATCCTGCCCTTTATAATCCCCAATTCCACATTGTATTGGTTAATGTTCATTATCATTCACTATGTGGGGACATGAATACACCTTACATAGAAACATAATCTTAAGACAAATAAAAACTAATATATTTTTAAGATAACTGCTGCTGCTATTTAGATTCAACTTGCTAACTGCTCCTTTTGCAATGTCATGATGACAGTGCTGGAAAGGTCACAACAAGAGAACAGATAAGCTGGTAAACAGGGTTGGGGTCAATTATAATTGTGATTGCGTAATTGATAATTACAATTAAGACATAATAACAATTGTAATTGAAAAGTATATTGCTGTTGTAATCATAATTTAATTTAGTGCAGATAATTGACTTTGTAATGGTAATTGACATGGAAATGATATAAAAATTATCCTTTACGCAAACCTGGGGAACCATGTTATAGTTTTATGGCTTACACATTCATAGTTAATCATTAAAATATGTTTCACATCAACTTTTCCCATTGTTAGTTCTCTTGAGAATCATTTTACCATTTAAATGTTTCATTTATTTAAATCTAGGGGTATACTGAAACTAAAACGACTCAGACACCCACACCAGAAATATTAAAACCTATATTTTCATGGATTAGGAAGCCTTACAACAACAACAAACAAATTAGATGACCCGTTTTCATAAGAGATGCTAACAGAAAGCTAACACAAGAGGAAAGTTAAGTTCTATGTGGATATTTATTTCAGACTCAGTAATTGTAATTGAACTTTAGAAATTGATAATGTAATAATAATTGCTTTTCAGGGAGAAAATTATACTTCTAATTTTAGTTGTAATTGGAAAAAATTACCAGTCACCGTAGTAGTAATTTAGTTGCAATGGAACATGGATAATTGAAGACGTAATTGTAATTGAAAAAATGTAAGTGACCCCAACCCTGGCTGGTACACAGTCAAAAACAGTTTATTTGACCAAATCAAAGTACTTACTACTTACATTGGAAGGACCATGACAGCATCAACACCACCTATCTACTGTAGCATCACCAGGAATAAGGTGGATGTAGACGATAGACAATTTTTTTTACCTCAGACAAGGTTGTTATAATTTATTCTGTGTTTGTCTATTAGAAGGATTAGGTCAAAATTACTTAAAGGATTTTGGCAACATTTTAACCAAAGAGACAGTATGCCATGGAAGTTTCCATTAAATTTTGGAGGGGATCAGGATCAAAATATACAGATTCTGGATCAGGTTCAAAGATAAAAACATCCCTACCTATCATCATTGGCAAAATTTCATCAATTCATAAATGACAGATTTTTATTAAATTTGACTCAGTTATGTTGGATTGCTTCCTCAATTACCTGACTGGATTTAATCCGTATAGAATCTGGATTGAGTATTTCGTCCATACATTCAGATCTACTATATCATTAATAATGGTGAAATACATTTATTACAAGCCTTTAAAGCGTGAATGATCATTCACACTGATCCAGATAACTTCCAATAATTTTGCAAAGATTTTATTTGGCGCTTGGTAGAGGTTTGCGCTCTCTGAATGCTCTTATTTTATATATAGATGTATTTGTATTTATTGTGTAACTTGGTTTTGTGTATAGTTAAGCTTTTTTTTCTCCACTCTGAAATTTGTATTTTCTGAAAATATGTGTCATCTTTATTTCATGCAACTGTTTGCAAATGTGGTTGGAAATGTAGACATTTTAAAAAAAAAATAAGTAAAAAAAAATATTCATTTATGTTAAAAATGTCATATTAACACATCATTTTGTATCATCCTTATTTCTCTTATCAATTCCTTTTTAAAAATAAAAAAAAGTTAAGTGAGAAGCTATTGGTACATTATGTGTTAATGCCACTCAGACCTGCCCACTGGTTTTTATTTTAATTGCTATTTCTCCATTGTTTGATATGCTTGTTTGTTACCTTTTCAATAATACCAAGCTTTACTGGAATGTAATCATTTTTGGAGCATTTCTACAATAGATGCTTTAATAAAACAAGTGCTAACTCCTACTGGAGGTGTGAAAATGTGCTTCAATACACTGCTACACATGAGCAGATCAGAGATTAAACGCCTGTGGAATTACCTTTATCTTAATTCTTGAGTCTCGAGACTCAATTATCTAAATGGTTTTAAAGGAGTGGCTTCCTGTTTACGCAAAGTTAAAAAAAAAAAAAAAAAAAAACACAAAAAAACATCTTTGGCTATCTCTTTCATATTAAATCCAATAAAAATGTAAAACTATAAAGAGACAGGGTAATGCAAAATGTTGATGTTTTGCCGCCATAAGCAATACGTCCATCCTGCACCTTTGTTTGCTTTTGTAAGAAAACCTTTGTGGCGTTGATTGAAAAGTGACGTATGTTAAAACAAACATTTAGAAACACACCATGTTTAAAAAAACGAAAGTAATTTTTTTATGTTCATTTTGACCAAATTTAGAGATTTTCTTTTCTCGTAAAATGTAATGTCAACGTTAAATCTAAATGTTAAATGTTCAATGCTACGTTCAAATATAAATATTAAATCTAAATGCTAAATGTAAAATCTAAACGTCATGGCCAGGTGTAACTAAATATTTAGCTAAAATGCAAGTTCACCAGAAGTACCAAAATAAAAGTTCATTTAGATTTAAAATTCATATCTAAATGTAACATTTAGATTTTTAACATTTATATTTTAATGTAACATTTAATTATTTTTTTTCCAGGCATGTGACGATTATTAAATTTTGTGTAATCACATTCATATCAAATATTCCTATACCTACACACATCCAAAAATATATACACCATTAGATGTTAATAAATAAAAAATATTATATCTTATGAAAATATGGTTATACAAAACATATATATAAACTATGTTTATTTAGACCCACACATACTTAACATATCTGATTAGCATGCCTGAAAATGGGTAGGAAGAAGTAAACGTATCCAGTCCTACCCCTTCTTCAATATTTAATAGTTATATATTATTGTCTTTCTGTATATATTTAACATTTAGATTTTTATGAGAAAAGTAAATATACATACACAAAAAAAAAGCATGGGAAACTTTACGATCAGTGCCCCATGAACACCAAATAAACCTACTGTACATCTTTTTTTTTCTAAAAATACAAACCACAGTGGAATCCAACACAGTGCTTTCTCTGTTGCTATGCTTTGTCAGTGGGACAAATGAGTCATCTTTATAAAAGATATTTTTGTGCCAAACAATTTGTCTGCTCTGTGGGTTCTCCTTTGTATGAGTCATCAAAAACAGCAGCATTTGATCTATAGGTTAGAGACTTTCCCAGTGCTGCTGCACTCTGTTTAAATGCACCTGCTTGGAGTTTAAGGCGTTTTATTGGAGATGTATGAGTATCCAGCCACAGCAGAGTTTACACGACACTATACTGGCTCACAGTTTCCTGAGGTCAGGGATTTTAGGTGGCGATGTAAAACAGACACTGTGACTACGGCCTTCTGGCCACTGTTGTGTTTTGACAGGTTTTCCTGTTGTGCTTCCGATACAGGAAGGAAACTGAAATTTGGAAGCTGTTCATGCAAAACGAAACACCAAGACTTTTTGGTTCATGGCAGAGACAAAAAAAAAAAAAGTAGATACTTCTGTTCTCTCAATCTTTCTTTGGTTTTAGGTAAAAATTACTTCTTTTTTTAAAAGAGTAACCACTTTTTCTGTTGAATAAAAAATCATTTGGGTATGAAGTAGTGCTGTTGATTGATCCCGCTCCAACATTTTAGTATTTCAATTTGACATATTTAGTTGTAAAATGTCACAGTTACTGCCCTCTATGGGTTGGAACCAGGCTATTACAATTGATTTTTGCCAAAAGTATTTTCACTTTCTCGAAAATCTCACTGTTGTTCAGTTCTCGCACATGAGTTCAAAGGTCAAGAGGGATAAACTCGCCTTGGCAGGCAGCGAGTGGAGCGTTGAAACGTGCCATCAGTCTCCAAGACAGAAATGCCAAGTTAGCTGCTAAAGCTAATGCAGCACACGAGCGCAAAATTGAGGTTTTTCCTGACTTTTTAAACAGTGACCAATCAGCTGATCAGTGTGATTTATAGGCCTGTCCATCTTGTGCACTCCCTTCATATTTGTAAATTGAATTAAAATAAAAATGATCATGGGCCTGGTTAGTGAATGGTTTCCCTCGTAAATTTACCTTTTCAAAGTGAGAACTCATACTGTCCTTTTCACACTCGAAAATCTTGCTTGTCCCATCAATAATAATATATTATTTAGGCAGTGGCTATTCGTACGATTGCAGTATCAGAATACCGACATTCTATCCGTACGCAGCGCCCCTCATTGGCCAGTTAAGGTCACGTGCCTGAGACTAAACCAAACCCTAAAAATTGTTGCCATATAATAGAATTCAAGATTCTTCTTCTCACTTATAAAGCCCTAAATGGACAGGCACCAGTCTATCTCAAGGAGCTTGTAGTGCCATACAATCCCCCCAGAACACTACACGCTCAAAATGCTGGACTGCTCGTTGTTCCATTTGTCTCTAAAAGTAGTATAGGAGGAAGAGCTTTCAGTTATCAGGCCCCACTTCTCTGGAACCATCTACCAACCACGGTTCGGGGGGCAGACACCCTCTCTACCTTTAAGGTTAGGCTCAAAACATTTCTCTTTGGTAAAGCTTTTAGTTAGGAACCAGCTCATAGCTCATAATTAAGATGCAATAGGCATAGACTGCCGGGGGGGGGTCTGGCATGCTCGGTTGGAGAGAGGTTGGAGAGGGCGTTAAGAGAGAGGTCATTTAGGTTAGAGAGGGACCGGAGAGGGTCCCATTCCTCTTTCAAACACTCCCTCTATGTCTGCTTCTTCCCTTGTGTGTTTGCTCCTGTACTCCTTCTGGCTTTTGTCTTGCAGGTCCGTGGGATCCTCAGTGTGGAGTTACAGAGTCTCAACAACTGTGTCTCCACCCTTTCCTCTGCACACACCCAACACAGCATAACGTGGATGGCTGTTCATCATAGGAATGGGATCCACACAAGGTTCCTGCTGCTTAACAGAAGGTTTTCCCTGCCGCCATGATGAATTCATGTTGGGTGTGGGATACATATGTATGTGTATATATGCATATGTGTGTATCCATAAAATGAAGAGTCCGTCCTTAAGACTGCTCTACTGTAAAGTGTCTTGAGATACCATTGGTTATGATCTGGCGCTATACAAATAAAAGATTGATAGATAGATAGATAGATATAGGGTTATAACCTAACCCTAAACGTACTTTGGTAAACGTACGAATTCCGCCCGCTGGAGACCCAGTTAGTCGGTGTTTTCCTTCACCAGGTGTCACCTGTGTGGAAGACTGCTGTCAAGTGTTGTGTAAAATACTCCTACGCGTGAAATTTTCCTACAGGCGCATACGCACTAATAGCGTAGTAAATATTTACATTAATACGTACAATATTTTGTACGTATTCAAGCTACCTTAAATGTTCTATACTATGATAAAACCTAACCTTAAAAATTAAAGGAAAGATTCTTACCTTTTTTCAACATGATGGACGCACATGCGCAGTTCGCATGCCCATTGTCGACCGTAGGAATATTTCACAGTAGGGTAACACATGGAGTGTAAAAGTGATTGGATAGGCCGAAAGTGACATCAGTGGAAAACCCTGGCCCACCACCATCTAAAAATGTGTAATATTAATAATATAAACACTAAATATCTTTGGAATATAATTACAAATGTTGTTAGGTTGGAAATTTCAACAGAGTGAACGAGCTTGTTGTATGTTTTTATCCTTCTCGACCTATGACCCCCCCCCAGGTCGTGCATGCTCAGTTCCAGAGTGTGAAATTGGCTGAGAACAAAATCATGTGATGTTTTGGGACCATCTTGTGTCATAAGTGAGCACTGTTAGCCCCGCCCCTTTTATAAAAATGTACAATCTGTGGTTAGTACGTTGGATTGAGAGAAGAGTGAATGGAGAGGTAATATGAGTAATGAGTAGCTAGTTAGCATAGCATAGATTGACTGGGCGTGTCTTAACCCATAATCAAGACATTTTTCCTGGCCAAACTGAACAAAAGTCAGATGGACACTGAGCCAATCCTGGGCCATCGACCCAGCGTCCATCCTCTAAACCAGTGGTTCCCAAGCAGGGGTACAGGAGCACATTGCAGGGGGTGCTCAGAAAGAATTAAAAAAAAAAAAAAACGATAATAATAATAATTGGGAAATGGTCATGACAAATTCACCACAAACTAACAGTACTATCGCTAAATAAAATACTATATTTTCTTGTACTGGTTATTTAAAAAAGATTTTTCTATGCTGTAGAGGCTTACAATAAAACAATAATTAGCTACATTTTACAAAGGAGACTGTATTTACTTATTATTGAAATAACCAAGTTGCATGGTATATGTATATTTTTTTTTTATTAGGGTACTCATGATTTAATAAAAATGCAAAAGGGGTACATGGGAAAAAAAAAGATTGGGAACCACTGCTCTAAACTACAAAAAGTAGCAAAACACTAAACCTACATAAAGACAAAAACAAATCTCCTGCCCAAACTAAAATATCAAACTTACAAAGATGTCGAAGGGAGCAGAAGAACTCTCCGCACATGTCTGCTGCTGGTCTGATGTTGGGCCTCCGTCCTTCTGGTCCTCTCAGCCCTTTATACAGCTCCTCCCCCCTCTCCTACCTGATTACTGATGTGAATCAGGTGTGTTAGGAGAGAAGGAGGAAGAGCAGGCTGAGAGGCCATGAGGCACCAGCCGTAACAGTCAAGTTAGCCACTCCCACCATCTCTTCTAGGGGGATCCTAAGGCCTCCTCAGGTCTGAACTATAATCCCTCCAGCTTGTCCTAGGCGAACCTTGAGGTCTCCTTCCAGCTGGACAAACCCAGCACACCCTCCTATAGGGAGGTGTTCAGTAGACATCCGTGCTAGATGCTAGAACCACCTCAAGCAGCTGCTCTATCTGGTCTGTCCTGGATGACCAAGGTCCTCACCCTATTTCTAAGGTTGAGCCTGAGGAGAAAACTCATTTTAATCAGTTTGCAGTCGTGATCTTGTTCTTTCAAGCATGACCCAAACCCCATGGAGTTGGCAATCCACTCTTTTCCGACTGAGAACAAAGGCCTCAGACTTAAAGGTTCTGATCTTCATGCCAGTCGCTTCACACTTGGCTGCAAACCGTCCCAGCAAGAGCTAGAGATCAATGTTTAGTGGGGCCAATAGGACAACATCGTCTGCAAACAGCAGAGATGAAATCATCTGACCCCCCCCAAACTGGACCTCCTTCCCCTCCCTGGCAGCACCAAGGTATTCTGTTCATAAAACGTGGACAGGGTACTGTGGCCACAGCTCGTGATGGTTGCCTCAACAATGACCAAGCAGAACTGAGCTCATTCAGGCTCAGTGAGAGGCGGTCAAAGAACATCCTGACAGTTTCTTCAACCAAGCATTCACAGTAGACTCTCACTACACAACTAGGGCTGGGCGATATGGAACAAAAACTGCGATATGTGATACAAATCTGGATATTTCCAATTCTAATAACATCAGACGAGAAAAACAATTCTGAGATTTGCTGATGCAAAAATGCCCCACAGGCACATTTATTAACAGACAGCTTCACAATATGTGCCACTTTTGGCTTTTTCACCTGTAGGAGACAGCACGTGTGAGTGAGTGAGTTCTGTTTTGTGGCTTGTTTTGATGAAGGTCTGGGTTAGGATGCACTCAGCAATCCACAATCGAACATCTAACTGTGCTTTTCATGATATTCTGAGAAATAGCAAAAGCAGTGACTCCAAAAACAAGTATTTTTTAATACAAAACGAGCTATAAAAAAAGAACAATAATGTCGATGTAGGCAATATTGGAACTTTCTATATCGCCAAAATAGAAAACTCAGTATATCTGAATCTCAATATTGCCCAGCCCTAATTTGGGTTCAACAACTGAACATCAATGAAGTTCAGATCAGGCAAGCTCTTCCTCCCAATCATGCCCCTCCAGTCCCCTAATGTGGAACAATCAAAATGCTAAAAAACTGTCCAGACTATAGGGGTTTAGATGCTCAAATTATAGGACGTATTCTTTCTTCTTCTTCGCTTATTAGATTAAAGAATTTTTAATGCTGATTTTTGGAGCAATAATCTTCCCTTTTTTTGCCTAACATTTATGAAAATAAATGTGATTTCTTTATTTCAATTTCTGTCCCACATGTTCGTGGACATGTAACAGATGCACCATAAGATGGCAGTATTGGAACACGAAATGCAGAACAAGGCCAACAACCATTAAATTTTTTTATTTATGAACAATAAACTAAAAATCAGACAGTTTTACACAAAACAACAACTTTTGGAAAGTACTGTTTTATTATTCATAGAAATAATCATATTCTTGGCTTATTGGATTAAAGAAAATATTTATTTTTTTTGTGCTGATTTTTGTTCTTCACTTTTTTCTTTCTTCTTCTTCCTTTTTTTTTTTTTTTTTTTTTTTTGCTTAACATTTATGAAAATAAATGTTATTTCTTTATTTAAATTCCTCTACGTGGACATGTTTATTCCATTTTATTTCACATATAACAGATGTCCCATAAGATGGCAGTATTGGAACACAAAATACAGAACATGGCCAACAAATAGGATGTTCTTTTTTGAGAACATTAAATTAAAAACCAGACAGTTTTACACAAAACAACAACTTGTGGCGAGTGCTGTTTTATTATTCTCAGAAATTAATCATATTCTTGGCTTATTGGATGGAAATATATATATATATATATACATATTTTTTTTTTGCTGATTCTCAGAGCAATAATCCTCTTCTCTTTTTTTCTTGTTGCTTAACATTTATGAAAATAAATGTGATTTCTTTATTTAAATTCCTATCCAACTTGTTCGTATACATGTTTATTCCTTTTTATTTTACATATAAGACATTTACCAGAAGATGGCAGTATTGGAAAAAGAAAGAAGTAACTTCCCTATAAGACCAATTTAACTCCACAGAATACAGAACATGGCACAACAAGCATGACATTTTTATTTGTGAACATTAAACTAAAAACCAGACATTTTTACACAAAATAGTAACTTGTGGCAAGTGCTGTTTTATTATTCTAAGAAAAATTAATCATATTCCTGGCTTATTGGATTAAAAAAAATCATTTGATTGTTGTTTTGTGTGTGTGTGTGTGTGTGTGTGTGTGTGTGTGTGTGTGTGTGTTTGTGCTGATTTATAGAACAATAATCTTCACTTTTTCCACTTTTTTTTGACTTAACATTTCTGAAAATGCCCTGTTTTTATACCATGTGATTTTATTATTATTATTATTATTATTATTATTATTATTATTATTATTATTATTATTATTATTATTATTATTATTATTATTATTTAAAACATTGGAGAATTGTTGCAGAAATGATCTTTAGTTTTATTTTTGTAACTTTGACCTTTACTTGAGAACAAAAGGCTGCCTCCCAAACCAAACAGGGTCAAAGATTAGACTGGGGTCAGGGTAATAAATGAAACATCTCCTTTAAATAATACATTTTCTCTGTGGGTGGAGGACCAGACAGAGCTTCTGTATCTTTAATAGTGAGCAGGAAGATGGGAGAGGCTGCGCGTTCACGACTGCCTCTCTCGCGCTGCAGCGGCGGGAGCGCGCACCGGATCCCGACACTGGCTGAAGAGAAAAAAGGTCCGAATGCAAACAGCGACTCACCGGGAAAAAATGAGCCCCAAACCGACCTCCATCCAAGCTGTCCTGGTCTGCAAAAGCCATGTGAAGGGATCTACAACCCATGAGGACTCGTGCTTTTCTACACATTCAACTCTTTTCTAAGGACTTTGAACTCACAGTGACTCATAAGGAACAGAAACCGAGGAAAACATTGGAAAGGTAAGATAATTCATCTGTTTTTATTAATGACAGATTTCATAAAAAACCTGTGAGTATTTGGAGAGGACATCTTTATTCATTTAAAGGTGGAAACTCTGAACAACAATGGGCGTGAAGAACACAAAATGCACTTTACATCTTCAACTTGTTGAAAATATGATTTATAGGCTCTGAGAATAAGAAGAAGAAGAAGAAAAAAATGTTTAGAAAAAGCAGAACCACTTTCAGAACCAGAGACAGCTCTAGTCTGGATCAGACATGCGCACAACAGGCTTCTTTTACAGTCTGACCCTTTGGGCTAAATAGAGATGAAGTGCATCAACATGAATGTGTGATAGAACACTGGTTCTCAATCTTTTTTTAGCTCAAGTACCCCATATTTTTCTTATATTTTATTCCTGGTACCCCCTTTGTCCGACTACAACATGTTGCAACATCTACAACTATAAAGCATAATGATATAATAAATGAGATATTACACACATTCTAAAGATTCCAATTGTAAATAAGTAGAATTAAACAGTATTTAGTGCATCCTGGGTGGATTTGTTTCTATAGTTTATCATTTCTGGTCATATCTCCCCTGGTGTAGAACCAAGACTGACCTTTGTATTTTCAGTTCATGTTCCAATCAAAATCCCTTTCATCATCATTAGTATGATATATATATATATATATATATATATATATATATATATATATATATATATATATATATATATATATATATATATATATATATATATATATATATATAGTATTTAAACCCGCATATTTTTTTAATGCTTTCATGGGTTCATTTTCCACTTTTTCTCTCTCTCTCTCTTAGCGTACCCCTATAGGTACACGTACCGCCATTTGAGAAACACTATGTTAGCCAATATGGGGTCAAGCCTTTCCTTTTTTTGTGTCTTTAAAATTGTTTTTGCAAATATTTGTCTGTCTCTGTTTTTATAATTGCACTGATAATGTTAAAAATGTCAACAATGTAAGGCATCTCAACGCTATTATGATCATTATTCTTTTTTGTATTATTATTATTATTATTATTATTATTATTATTATTATTTATTATTATTATTATTGTATTTATTTTAATTTTATTTTTCAATGCATTTATTTCTTTCTTTCTTTGTCTGTGTTAGTGGACTGTTTTGAGACCCTCATAATGACGCTTGCACATGACCCTGCTTTCATGTTAAGTTTAAGTGTTTGTATGATGTTTATTTGAAAATGAAATAAAATTATAAATAAATAAAAAAAATGTCAACAATATTCGTGAAAGCGTCGTAAGAATATAGATTAGATTAGATTAGACTATACTTTATTTTATCCCACAGTGGGGAAATTCACACGTTACAGCAGCCAAAGACACACAGAACAAGCAAACAAGAAAGCTTTTTTTTTGCTGTGTATAAGAGATGTTTAATAAAGATTTGCTTCTTTCCAGGTGCAGAAAATGGCTGTGAAGCTGCTGCAGCTTGTTGCCCTGTGGACTGTGTTGTCCACTGTGCAGTGCTGCCCTGCCATCTGCAGCTGCCAGGACAAACTACTCCATCATTACGCCGATTGTGCTTACAAAACCCTGCTGGAGGTACCTCTTCGTCTCCCTTCCAATGTCACGACCGTCAACCTTTCTGCCAATAAGATCAAACTGTTAAAAAGAAAAAGCTTTGTGGACGTCACTCAGCTCTCCTCGCTCTGGCTGGCTCACAATGAGATCGTCACCATTGAGACGGGCACCTTTGCCCCTGTTATTCAGCTTCGTAACCTGGACATCAGCCACAACAAAATAGTGGACTTTCCATGGGAGGATTTGCACAACCTCACAGCGCTGCAGCTCCTAAAAATGAATAACAATGAGATGGTGAACCTTCCCAAGGACGCCTTGTCCACGCTCAAAGACCTGAAGTCGCTCCGCATCAACAACAATAGGTTCACCACCATCGTGCAGGGTACTTTCAGCGCCCTCTCCTCCATGTCTCTCCTGCAGATTTTTAACAACCCTTTCACCTGCTCCTGCAGCCTAGAGTGGCTCAGAGACTGGATTGCAACGGCTAGAATTTCAGTCCCTGAAGAGAATTCAATTCTGTGTGAGGCCCCAGAACACATGAAAGGTATGATGGTTACAAATATTCCTAAACTGGACTGTGAGGCCCCTACTGTCACCATAACAATGGAGCCAAACATCGAGAACACAGATCTTAATGAGGGTGATATGGTTGTTTTGAACTGCGTGACAAAAGGAAGCCCTCAGCCTCAGATCAACTGGGAGGTGACTGCTGGAAATCAAAACTATCTTTTCCCTTTGGCTCCCACTGGAGAAACCAGTGACATGCCAGTTAATGATAAAACAACCAGCAACAGATTCCTGGTTTATAGGAATGGCAGCCTTGTAATTCCCTACATGAGTAAAAAAGAGGATGGGAATTACAGCTGCTCTGCTGTGAATGATGTAGGTAAGGCAGAAAGAGGAGTTCAACTGGTTCTAACTGGTACCCAGAAAAAAGACAGCAACTCAATCACTGACTCAATCGTGGATAAGATACGCCCATCCAGCAAAAAGCCAACAGACTCCAAAATGTCCAAAAACAATGTGATCACTTGGGGGAAACCTGGTGAGAAGATCAAAGATGTTTCTGAAGGCTCAAAGGACAAAGTTATTGACACCAAACAGATCGATGATGTTTCCAAAGACCCCAGCTTTGCAAGTAAGTGCGGCGTGAAGGACGGCACCGAGTACATCTCCAACCACGCCTTCAACATGAGCTTGGATGACCTGAAGCAGTACACGTTTGATTTTGGGGTTCTTGCATTAGAAGTGTCAGAGACGGAGGCCAAAGTGCAGCTGAACCCTCTGCAGGGGGCCGTCAGCAGCAGCAGCAGCAAATCCAACCTCCACCAGAGTCAGAGTGAAGACCAGGAAACGGTCAACAAAGAACCTGTTGGTTTGTACCAATTGTCCAGCAAGACCTCCTTAGATATTCTCTACCTCTGTGTGGAAACTAAAAATGGACATTCAATGGTTGAGTGGTCAAAGATAGAAGAGGGGAAAAATGCATATCACTTCCACGGTTTGAAGCCAGGCACCAATTACACGCTGTGCCTCACCTATGGGGGGCAGGACTGCCAGGTCCAAGTAGTCTTCACCACTCGCAAGAAGATCCCGTCACTGCTCATCATAGTGGTTGTAAGCATTTTCCTATTGGGCCTGGCCACCGTCCCTTTGTTTGGAGCCACCTGCTGCCATTTGTTATACAAGTACCAAGGAAAAACCTACAAGCTGATCATGAAGTCCCAGAATCCAGATCAGATGGAGAAGCAGATGAAAGAATTTGATCGTCGAGCGTCTTTGGTGGAGTCTGAGAAAACCTTTAACCCCAGTGAGCTGGGCGAGGGGGAGGAAGAGGCTGATGCAGAGGAGAGGGATGGGGATGGAGAAGAGGAGGAGGGGGAGGCCGAGGGCAGCGTAGTGACGGACTCCATCCCTGGATCCTCATCCAAAACCAACCCGGAGGAGTTCGAGGTGGGATCAGAGTACAGCGACAGGTTGCCACTGGGTGCAGAGGCCGTCAACATCTCCGAGGAGATCAACGGCAACTACAAGCAACCCAGCCGCTGAGCAACAACATCCGCTGTGTGATGTTACACAGCTTTTGTGTTAAAGTGTCCTACATTCATGAAGGTAACCCTCTCTCATTGTGAGCGTTCAAACACAGGTGCATCTTTATTATTTGAACACAGGAAGCACTTATAGATTCTAGGATTCACTTAGCAGTCCTTGTCTTACTGTAAGGTTTAGGTTAAGTTAGATCTTTAAAAAGACAGGAAAGCGTCGGATTTCTTATTAAAGTGAACAGATGCGTCAGGCGCGCATTAGAACTGGAGGCGCGAAAATAAAGGCAAACATTTTGATGTAAGAAATATTTGTGAATAAAACGAGCACAGAAATAAACTACAGTGCCATAATTACCTTTTTATTTTATTTCATTTTTATTTTTAAAGCCATTTCACACATAATGGGACCAATTTTTCTTACGTGCTGAGTGCGTCCTGCAGAGCTGCGGAGTATTATTATTATTATAGGACCACAAATACATCTTCTCAGGTGTTGGCACTGCTTTACTATTAACATGTTTACTAGTAAAACATTTCATTGGTACGGAAACGACCTGTTTTTAATCTTACATGCATAATTGGGATGTGTATTTAATATTTATATTTAAATCTGCACAGCGACCTGCGCTGCGCTCATAAGGAGGAAAATGCGCTCCTTTTTCCAGCTCTATATTGTTTTGTTTTCTTATTTTTTTTTTTGCCAATGAGTCGTTATTTCTCGTCGTGTAAAGTCTTTAAAATTTACGACCTTATCCTCTTTTCATCTACGGGTGCTTGCTGTAGCCTGTGCGCTTTTTACAATGAACCTGTCATGGCATGTCACACGTATTTCCTTGTGTGGTTTTTACTAGTATAGTCTGAATAGGACATTAGATGTAACTGTCTATATTATGTAATGCAAAGCCATGTGTGTGTTTGTCTTTTATATATATATATATATATATTAAAGACGGTGAGGTTGTCTCCAAAAGGCGCAGTGAGCGCGTTCCTCCGTCTTCATGTAATTTGATGCATTTTGTGATATTTTTTTGTGTGAACAATGTATAAAAAAAATAAACCCCCGTGACCTTTTGAAATTTTTTTATATAATTTTATGTAAGTGGAAATAAAAAAAAAAATATCAAAAAAAATTTCAGTTGTCTTTTGTCATCGAAATTCGTGTCAAATTTGTTTTTGCGTCAAATAAATAAATAATAATAACAATAATAATAATAATTTACTTTGCTTTTTCCTTTCCATTTATGTGTGTATTTTACACACACACACACACACACACACACACACACACACACACACACACACACACACACACACACACACACACACACACACACACACAATGTGTGAATTGCATTTTTTGACGTTTAATAAGAGAAAACTAACAAAAGAGAAGAATTTGGTCAGTTTTTATATTTTTAATCAAGAAAAAAAACGAGTTTTTACATTTTTTTTTACTGACAAACAGAGGAAATGATGAAGAAAAAAAGACAACAAAAGGTTTGTAAATGCTGGTAGCAGCTTGTGGTTTTCACTTACAGGATATAACGGATACCTTTAATTTAGGCTGATTACACACATTGTGTACAATAAGGAAGGAGAATGCCTTCCATTACTTTTGTATATATATATATATTTTTTTTTTCCAATCTTTTTTCCATTATTTTACATTTAAATAGCGCCTCATTGAAATACAGATCCTCCTTACTTATTGTAATTATATATTTCCATTGTCTGCACTGCATTCTGAGACATGTGATTACCACAGAGGTTGGATTTGAGTGCAAATGGGTTTCATTTCAAAATAAGTAGAATAATGTTTGTAATGTCAGTGTTTGAATGGATAATCAGTGCCACAAACACATTCTTTGTCTGACAGGAGAACAAAGGGACTCATTTGTTCCAGACAAACAGGGAAAGCTCAGCAAACATCTCTACACAAGGCACTGGGACACATAATAAATGTGGGTCCAAACTGGGATTCTGCAGCCAGAGGGTATAACAGAGGTGGTTGTTGCTCAGTTGCTGGCAGGGGCTTGGTCCTCCTTAGGTGGGGCCTCCTTTTTACTGCCCTGCTTGGTGCTGCGGCTGAAGCTACCGTTCACAAAGCTCTGGGCCGTCTGATGCTGGTGGTGCTTCCTCGTGCCCACCAGGGAGGGGTTGTTGACTAGGGTGTAGAGGAGCTGCCAACGCCCGCGGGCCATCTTGGCACTGGACACTTTGTGCTGCTTCTTTTCCTGCTGGACCAGCTGGATGCCTGAGAAGAACCACACATCACGGTTTGTCATTCATACACACAGGATCATCTTTTAATCTTTCAGAACACAGAATAGACTCATTTGTAGACCACCTACAGGAAGAGTAATAATAATAGAAGGCAATCATATTTTAATCCACAAGCATGTTGGGGAATATAAAGATCATTATTAATACACTGAGTGCTGGAGTCCCCTGGGCTGCATGAATATGCAACAAGCAATTACTGTATAGCCCATCTGCGTAATCAGCTGCTGGAGATGTAATCTCACTAATATAACAGATTATTACTGATAATTTATTGCCTTGTAGTCAGCATCCACCAGACACATCTTCATCAATATAAGTCCTGCTGGATTTCTAAAATCATCGCAATGGGGTCAATTATAATTGTAATCACGAATAATTAATTACAGATATGTCATAATAATTGTAATTGTAATTAAACACATTTAAATCGAGGAGTATACTGACACAAAAAAGGCCCAAGCCAAAAATATTAATATTGTCATTGATTAGGAAGCCTAACAAGGTAACCAACAGATAGGGAATAAATTACATGATAGATATTTGTTTTTAGTGTATTTTACAGCTGATTTAGGACCTGTTATCATTAGAGATGCTAACAAAAGGCTAACACAAGAGGAAAGTTAACTTTTATTAGGTTGTTTATTGCAGGTAGATGTGTCCCGATCCGATATTGATATCGGATATCAGTCCAATATCAGCCAGAAAACAAATATCGGATTTTATCGGACAGCATCTAAAATCACCGATATAAGCTCTCCCAAAAAATGTTCCAGCACTTCTATCCATAGATGACTGTGGTTCACACTCCAACAAAGTAACCTACTGTCGCTGACTATTGTTCTGAAACTGTTGTTTCAGTGACATCACTTGATCAAGCCTTTTCTAAGATTCCACACAACAGAATAAGTAATAAAAGCATGTATGATTCATGCTGATATTGTATCAGATCAATATCAGTATCGGCCGATACGTAAGGCTGCAATATCGGTATCAGATCGGCTGTGAAAAAGTGTTATCGGGACATCCCTAATATCAGGTTCAGTAATTGAGAACGTAATTGTAATTGTAAATCTGAGGATGAAAAATAATTGTAATCTAATTGTAATTGAACATGGGTAATTGAAAACGTAATTGAAACAGAAAAATGTAATTGACCCCAACCCTGTCGCACACCCACATGTGGCTGTAACCCTCACTCACCTCAGATATCAGATATTGATCACCAAGCTTCCAGCTGTTTCTCTCAGTGATTTAATGTAATAAAATAATAATAAAATACTGGGTTATCCTGCATCATAAAAACCAGTATGAAGTGGGTGGTATATTGTCTTATAGTGACAGTGTATGAAGGCCATGAGGACAACTGATTCATTTATGACGGGTGTGATTAAATCCAGCAGCAGGACTGTAAATTATTCCACAGCCAGAGTCACTTTGCTCTCAGAATAACAAATGAGTTAAACTGTGAACCTTTCATTTCGGTGCGTGTGAGACAGGGCTGTGGTATGATTATGTGTTATGGATGGTGACCTGATATGAATTTCAAACCATCACTTTCATTTCTAAAGACATCACTGTGCATGTATGACTGTGTTTGACTATAGTAGCACCCTGGTGATGCTCAAATTATGTGACAATAGTGATGGAAAATGACTGAAAGTCATCAACAGACTGAATGACGTCTAATACGTTAATATTGGACTATTGTTTTTACATTTAGAATAACAGAACCTCCAGTTAACATCAGATGATATAAAACAGGTTGGGGTCAATTACATTTTTCAGTTACAATTTCATTTTCAACTACAAATGTTCAATTACAATTCAATTACGATTACAGTGACCAGCATTCTTTCATATTACAATTAAGTTACAATTATTTTCAGTCAATTACCGGTACTATTACGTTCTCAATTATTACTGAACTTGAAATAAATCACCTAATAAAAATTAACCATCCTCTTTTGTTAGCTTTCTGTTAGCATCTCTAATGATAACGGGTCCTAAATCAGCTGTAAAATGCACTAAAAACAAATATCTATCATCTAATTTCTTTTCTATCTATTGGTTACATTGTTAGGCTTCCTAATCAATGACAATATAGGTTTTAATGTTTATGGTGTGGAAATCGGAGCCTTTTTTGTGTCAATTTCAATGTTTTTTAAATGTTAAAATGTGGGAAAGCTTGATATAAAACATATTTTAATAATTGTTCATTACATAAGTGTAGAACTGTACATATAGAACTGCAACATGGTTCCCCCAGTTTTGCGTTACATTAGAATTGACGATTGTTATAGAATTTTTATGGCAATTACAATTACAAAGTAAATGATCTAAACTCATTTACAATTTAATTGCAATTACGACAGTTACAACTATAATTACGTCATTATTGTAATTAATTATCAATTACGCAATTACAATCATAATTGAACCCAACCCTGGCTGGAGGTAAATCTTTTTCAGAAATAAATGTTCATGTTATTAAATAAAAAAATCTAATAATTCTAAATATTTTGATCCCCAGTTGCCCATTAAAATGATAACAAAGTGTATTTTAAAAAGCAATTGACTGAAAACCTCTGTGTAAATGTTTCCTCCATGACATAAGATGAGCTTGTGGTACAAACCCTCTTCTGCGTCCCGCGTCCTCTGTGCAGCTTTGCCCTCTGGACCCATTGACTGTAGAAGTATCCCACAGAAGGCCTTCATCACAGGGTGAGATTGGCTCACCTCAATCTTCAGATAATGAGCGTAGCACCGGTAGGCTGCAGGCGGACAGACACAGAGAAGAAGGAGGGGGGGGTGATCACTCAGGCTGAGCAAAAGCAATGAACACACAGGCCTAACCACCCCCCCATGATGGCTGTGAGGCAATCACACTTAATGGCCGTACAATCACACCTCCTCTCCTCCATTTTTTCCAAACCACCTGCTTTTTCTGACAACTGTTTTACATCTGCTGCCATCTCAGAGATTGGTGCGCAATTAGAGTCTATGCACTGCACAGAATACGGATATCATAGGTGAAATGGACGGGTGTAAAATTTTCCACTAATAAGTACGGTGGCCGTAAAAGCTCATAACACAGAAAAAAATGCCCTGAGAGCTCACAACTAAACACAGAATGACGAACGCCACATCGCAACACAAAACAAAAGCAGTCTGGTAAAAATTCCCGAAGAAGAGTGACGGAAAGGATCGGGCACTGACACCAATGGTGGTTGATGTCAATCTCCTAGTGGATTTTTTTATGTACCAACAATAACGTCACTCTTCTTCGTGGATTTTTCTATATACCAACATTATTGTCACTCTTCTTCGTGGATTTTTTTATGTACCAACGTTAACGTCACTCTTCTTCGTGGATTTTTTAAATGTACCAACAATAACGTCACTCTTCTTCGTGGATTTTTTTATGTACCAACAATAACGTCACTCTTCTTCGTGGAATTTTTTAATGTACCAACGTCACTTTTCTTTGTGGAATTTTTTATGTACCTCCGTTATCGTCACTCTTCTTTGTTGATTTTTACCGGAATGCTTACGTGTTGTGAGCTTTCGAGTGTGTTGGGAGTTATTTTGTGTATTATGTTGGGCTTTATATTCCTTCCAACTTCTTCAAATACAATTTATGGGGATTTGTTTTAGGGGCTGCACAAAATTAGACCACCAGTTGTCAATGTCTGCGTTAAGCTATAAAAACCTCCGAATATTTGGAACATTAGGAATCGTATGAGCAATACATTGCTTGTTTGACACTGTCATATTGCCAAAATAAACTGATCTTCCTTTGCTCACAATAGAACTATAGGATCCTCCTCGTCTTTTCTCAACAACAAAGTACAAACTGTTTCAGTACGACTGACTTTGATCTGATTTATTTCCCGTTCTCCTGGGCTGTGGTTCTGTTCTGTTGTGTCAATCATCACCATGCACACACTCACCTGGATCAAAAGCTTCCACATTGCGGTTAAGAAGACTGATATCCATGCGTCCCATGTGGACAATGTTGAACAAGGCTGTGATAATCAAACGCCAGAATGCCAGCAGCACTCCGATCAGAACGTTGACTGGAAACAGCAGGTATGTCAGCAGGAACAGGCTTCCTCTGAAAGACCAGTTCAACATTATTGTAAAACAAATCATCAAAACACAAGTAAAAACCCACAACTATACACTTGTATAGTTACCGTTTGTCTAAGTCTTGCGTGCCGGCTGTTTTTTTGATGAAGCAGAACCTGGCAGTGATGTGTTGGATGAGGACGACCAGGATGATCATTAGCCAGAAGGGCCTGAAGAAACATCAACGTCACAGTAAGAAAAAAAACATCAGTTTTCTATTAAAAATACCTGAAGCCAGAACTCAGAAAGGTACTGGAGCTTATCCTAACCCAGGGTTGAGGTCAATTACATTTTTAAATTACAATTATGCTTTCAATTAAACATGTTCAATTACAATTCAATCACGATTGTAGTGACCAACATTTTTCCCAGTTATGATCAAATTCAGACAAATTTTCATCCCCTGAAAGTCAATTAAGTTCTAAATTACTAAAGTTCAATTACAATTAATCCAAAATACTGAGTCTAAATAACCCCATGAAATGTATTTTTCCTCTTGTGTTAGCTTTCTGTTAGCATCTCTTATGATAATTGGTTGGTTTTGACCCATGTTTAAAATCAATCTACCATCCAATTTGTTTCTCATTTAATCATTAACTACGTATGTGTGAGCCATTGAACTACAACATGGTTTCCCAGTTTTGAGTTTAATTATAAAATTATAATTGACAGTTTTTGCCAATTACAATCACAAAGTCATCAACAGATTTTTTTCAATTACAATTATGCAATTATTGTAATTAATGATCAATTAGGCAAATACAATTATAAATGACCCCAACGCTGTCGTTACCTTCCTAAAACAATGGTTTCCTGTAAGGTAGGAGACCTCTGATGTAGGCCGTCACAAGGAAAACACAAAGACAGACAATGACAAGGAACACACATTTAATGCCATAGATAGATAGATAGATAGATAGATAGATAGATAGATAGATAGATAGAGTAGATAGTCAGATAGATAGATAGATAGATAGATAGATAGATAGATAGATAGATAGATAGATAGATAGATAGATAGATAGATAGATAGATAGATAGATAGATAGAGTAGATAGTCAGATAGATAGATAGATAGATAGATAGATAGATAGATAGATAGATAGATAGATAGATAGATAGATAGATAGATAGATAGATAGATAGATAGATAGATACTTAATTCATCTCACAGTGGGGACATTAACTGATGCTCAATAAAAAGTCATTTTACTAATAAAAGTGGGGCCTGAAAGTAACTAGTAAATCTTTACACCTATGGATAAAGTATACAGCTTTGGTGAAGATTCAACACTACAGGAATTCAAACAGCAAAAAGTCTAAATGCTCACCACATGCTCAATAGAATCTGGAAGAGAATCAGGTTTTGTGCGTGCAGGACTGGTATGATCACGAGGAACACAGCGATCAGGAGGCTAAGGAAGAAGATCAAGGTCTGGACGAACATGGCTGAAAGAAGAGAAACCAGAGCTTCAGCATTCTCCAAACATTAGGACACCAAACGTAAGGCTTAGCTGTATCTATGAAGTGATAAAAATGTACATCCAGGATATGAAATGTGTGGTTCTTGTACCGATGAAGACATGAGCTGCAGTGAAGCTGGTGTATCCCATCCAGCAGACCAGAGCAGGCCGTGATGCTCTGATGCTTCTCTGGCAGTTATAGACGTTATAAATATCTCCTCTGTATAGTCCCTTCAGGTTTGAGCTGCGGAGGACACGACACAATGAGGACATTGCAGCTCCGCACAAAACAAAAGTTCATCGCTAAATGTAACGATTACATTGTCAATTGAAGAGGCAATTTAGTGACACAGAAAAATACCATCCAAATGCAGCTCTGTACTCGTTTTAATAACGCTAAAAAGACGATATTGGAGCAGAGTTGCATTTCTCATTATAAAACAGGCTGTTTTCAATTTGAAACAAATGGATTAGTGCTCCATTATGCTGTAGTAATAGCCATGTCAACATAATGCAGACAATAAAATACAAAGCAGCTTCAGGATAATTGCTTTGTTTGGTGAGAGGAAATGAAAAATAACACATCATAACTGACAGTTAAGGCTTACCGATGGAGAACCATAGAGCGCATCAGCATAGCCAGGTTGACCAACGCAGACAGGGTCATGGCTGAGATGTAGCACACTGTGGGACAGAGGTGGGCAACTTTTATCACAGCGGGGGCCACAAAAATGTGATTGTCACATTATCAACAATCATGTCAGCATTTAGAATAATGACTAATCAGAGCATTAATATAGGCAAGAACAACGAGGTTTGTGGTGTCATTTGTGTGTTTTTGGTTGTTTTGTGTATTTTTCTCTCATTTTGTGCTTTCTGTTGTTGTCTTAAGTGTTTTTACTGTCGCTTTGTGTGTTTTCATGTCATTTAGCTTAATTTCTCCCCCTTTTTTTTTTTTTTTTTTTCAATATTATGAGGCAATTTGTGTTTTTTTGTTGTCATTTAATGATTTTGGAGCCATTTTTTTGTGTATTCGTTTTCTGTGTTTCTGTTGTCACTTTTTGTTATTGGAGTCATTTTGTGTATTTATGTTGTCTAGTGCAGTGGTTCTCAAACTTTTTTTTGGCTCATCTACCCCCTAGAAAACTATTTAAAAACACCTATAGAGATAAGTAAATAAGTGGAATGAAACAGTATTTAGTGCAGTGGTTCTCAACCTTTTTTGGATCCTGACCCCATTCAAGATTGTGTGTTGTTTTAATTTGAAAAAAAAGAATAATAATTCAAAAAATCAATTAGAATTTTTCAGAAATTTCAGACAACCACACATGGGGTCCCGACCCCAAAGTTAAAAAACACGGATTAAGTGGCTCCAGAATAGATTTGTTTCTATAGTTTTTATCATTTCCTGGGGTGGGACCAAGACTGACTCTTTATTTGTTAATTTTCCACATTAGAGCAAGGGCCGCATGTGGCCCCCGCGCCACCAGTTGCCTACGTCTGCTGTAGGAGGTGGAAAAAAAGGTCTTTCCACCACATTCAACCTATTCACTGTGAAACATGTCTCACAATAATATAACTGGCAACAATAAGACATATGTGCACTGAGCATGAACGAGGTGGTTGTGTGAATATGCTGATGGGAGTGTGAAAAACAAACGCCATCACCCACCTTCTACGCACCACATGTAATAAACCACAAGTCGCACCACTTCCTTTTTGTCTGGAGAGAGAATGATCTTGAAGCCGGCCAAAAGGTTTGCAACGTCTTCATCGACTCCCATACGGGCGATTTGGAGAGTGGGCACGACTGCTGTGATCAGTACTAGACCCACCTGAGGAAAAAAAACAACAAAATTGACAATTAATACCAGAAAAACCTGAAGAAAAACAGAAAAGTTTTACATTTTTTATTCTTACCTGATACAAAGTAATAATCGACACGACAGCAGATACAGCCAACTTCAGTGGAAAACGAAAAGCTGCTTGGAAAACATATGATATGTGAATAATACACTCGTTAACGAACAGAAAGCATAACATAATCAATATATTTACCGTCCTCTGGTGTGTAGATGTAGGACTTCACAGCATCAATAATTCTATGGGGAAGTTTGGGCTTGTCTGTGCCTGATGTGCTGAGTGAAAGGTAAATATTACACACATCAACCCCTCAATGACATTTGGAAACATTCAGGACAAGATACGTGATAAGACAAGAGTCAGCATCTCATATTCCATATTCACATTACATTGAATACAATAAGAAAAAAAAAGAGACTGAGGAAAAATCTAACTAAACTAAACACAGCTTAAATATACAGAATAGGAATGAAAAAGAATTCTAAATCATTATTAAATAAAAGTGCATTTAAAAGTATAAACAAGATTAACTAAATCCAATCGTCGATGAATACATTGATAAATACATTTCTGTATGTTCTACAGTTTAGATGTTTTATTATTTAAATAAAAATATATACATGAATAAATATATATATATATATATATATATATATATATATATATATATATATATATATATATATACTGGACATACCTGGATTTGGCGGGTCTTTTTTTAATTAATTTCTTCACATAGTCACTATAGTAGCTGCTGCTGAGATCCTGAAATAAAAAAAAACATGATTAAACGGTACCTGTAGATACAGTTTTAGAAGTATTGATAATATACAGGGTTTTATGGAAACGTTTAGAGTCGCTTATTGTTTTACCTGTTATTAAATTCTACTTTTTATTCATCTATGCTTCATCTATCAGGGGTTGTGTACTTGGCTAATGTTTAGACTTGTTCAAGGCTTACTCAAAAATTGTGGGGGATGACAGCCTCTTCCTTCTTATTATGAATTTTATATTTTGATAGTGCTTAGAGATGACTTTGTTGTAATTTGTGCTATATAAATAAAGTTGAAATGAATTGAATTGAAGAATGGGCATGAAAGCACCATAAAGTAATAGGACATGATGGTCACAAGGTTGACCCATGTCTGCATAAAATGCCAAATGTGGAACCTGACTGTTACACAAGTGCTGCCCACGCTTTGATCAAACTGGATTTACAGGCACTCAATGCAAAGAAAACCTAATTTAGGTCAGGTTTCAGTAGCTACTGACCCCACATTTCTTAGTCTGATCAAGCATCTGGTGGATGAGGTGGACAAACCTTATCATGTTTAGAATGTCTGGTAGTGCCAGATACCACAGCACACCATAAGAGAAAGGTGTCAACCTCACTTTACATTAGGGGCCAAATATGATATAATGGTTAATGGTAAAAACAGCAGCAGATTATAGGCAGGAAAATAAGCAATTTCAATTACAATTTCCAGTTTTTCATTTGGAAATTTAAGGGGATTTTGGAAAAAAATTGGTTCTTGCAACAGAGTTTAAAAAGACTGTCATTATGTGAAATAAATAATGCAAGAGGACTGTGAGTCCCTGCAAATACTGCGGAGTTTCATTGAATGTATGTATTTGGAGGGACTGAGATATCTATAACTTCATTATTTGGCAATTTACACCATGGTTCATGTTTTCTTTTTTCATTTATTATTCTTCTCTTGTAGACCAAATTGAATGCTCTAAAGGGCCGCATTTAGCCCCTGAACCTTGAGTTTGACACATGTGCCCTAAAAGGTCTGGAGATAATGTCTCTACAGGTCGATAAGGCTGATTGACAGTAAAATAGTGGAAATAATAAATCAAACCTGTGACATTACTACGCATTATGATGCAGGTAGGGGAGTGGAATGGTGTGTGTGTGTGTGGGTGTGTGTGTGTATCTAAGAAATGGCCTCTCACAGTTTTGTCACACTCCTGCTCAGATTACACCTCACAGAACACAAAAAAAACAAGGGAACCTTTTCATAATCTGATCAAGAACACTACGTAAACCAATTATGACAAAATCTCCTTAGAAATGATTAAGCTGCGTGTGTGCGTGTGTGTGTGCGTGCGCGTCAATAGACTCCACACTCTCACTCCGTTGGGACTTCAGCAGCATTGTAAGCCCCATG